>NW_006800121.1:389018-434712 GCF_000485575.1 Poecilia formosa
AATCATCAAAATTAAAACAATAAAAGACCTGAAATATTTCAGTTGGTGTGCAATGAATCTAAAATATATGACAATTTAATTTTTATCATGACATTATGGAAAATAATGAACTTTATCACAATATTCTAATTTTATGACCAGCACCTGTATATATATATATGTATATGTATTTAAGTTAAGCATTAATCATTGCTGCAGTGTGAATTTTTAGGATTTAGCATTTATTGATTTTTTTTTTATGGTTTTGCGGCCCTTTAGTATTTTTTACTTGACATTTTTGGCCAAACTGTTATCAGACTCTTGAAGAGGGTTTTGTTGGGTGAAGTTGTTTTGCCTTTTACCGAAGGATTTCCCCATTAGCTATGCATGACGTGCTGCGCGTTGCACTGGACGCTTACAAAACAATTATTTTTTGAAAATCCGGCAGGAAGGTTAACTCAGATCTAATCTAATGATTGCAGGTCATGCAGGAATGCTTCCCTTCAACAATTTGTTGACACGTTGCTCGTTCCCTCAGACGCCCTTTATAGTCCCGACTTCCTCTCTTTCCCCGCCGCCGTTCGCCTTCCTGGTGTTTCCGTGCTCTATGTGTGCTTGCAATATGAAGAGGTGAAAAAGGGCATCGCCAGAGGGTGACAACTTTATAAGCGGTGATCGGGTTCGATCACACACCGAGTAAAAAGCCAAAGTGCCGTCAGGGGCCGGGCTCGGCTTTCACAGGGGAGACTCTGCGTGTCGACTGGGCTGACGGGTGAAATTCCCCAGCAGTATTTCAGAGACGGCAGAAGCCTCGGCTGGCCCCCCTTTCAAGCCCCGCTGACTTTGCCTCTGTGCCTCGTTTTCATCAACTCAATGGCATCACGCAATCAAAATGGAAAACTCAGATTTCCACATTTGTCTGTTGGAGATGTCAGAATCCACAGCTGGTATCGATGAACTGGTTTCTGCATCGTTTCCCTCAACTCCTACCTGCTGCAGCCGCCTTTAACTTTACACCTTTTCTAAACTGTCCCCAATCCATTCGTCACCCATCACTTCCCTCTCGCATGTCCTGATTCCCTGCTCCATTTCTGGAGCGTACACCGGTGTAAAGCGAGAACGTCTCAGTTCTGTCTCTCTCTCTGTCTCTGCAACCTTGTTTTTCACCTTGTCCATTCTGTTTCCCCCTTTCCTTTCCTTTTCTCCCCTTCCTGTTGTCTCCGCCAGCCAAGATGGCAATGAGCAGCATCCTCAACGCCGATGACATCAAGAAAGCTCTCGACGCATTTGCAGGTAAAAACAAAAGAAAAAAAGAAAAAAATAAACACTTGAGGTGGATCCGTAAAATCCAGCTTGGATTCCTCATAACCGGGTCAAACTTGAAAAGAAGTTTTGTTTTTAAATTTAGTTTGAAACACTAAAGTTTTGTGTGCGTGGCAGAAACCTTAGCGTAGGATTACAGTTTCAGGTTTTGAATTTTTATATACTCCTTGCAGATTTCAATTTAAAACCATTTTCATTCAATCAGTGATTTTGTTTTTTTTCCTCACCGCACAGATTCTTCATCAGGTTCGCGTCAGGAATGTGTTTTAACATTTCCCATTTGCATGTTAAAACATGACTTTACACCTAAATCCTTCCAGGGTCAGAATAACTCTGGAATTAACTAAATGTTTTTCTGTTTTGTCTTTTTTAATCAATTGAGTTTGTAGCAGAGAGGCCTCCCCGCATAAATGAGCGATAAATTATGCAAAGCCGAGTCTTTAGTACTAGAGATGTATTCTGAGCAAATAAAAATTGTATTCATGTCTACTTTTTCTTTCAAAAAGGACACAGAAGGCTTTTAGTTTCTCACATAGAAATTGTGAGTGGATAGTTTGTCGATTTAATCTACCAAACCATATAATAATAGAGTTATTTAAAAAATAGAATCATGTTTAAAAGAGGGAAGCTTGCTGCTCAAAAATCTGCTCCAGCCGCAGGTTCTTCACGTTCACGGTGTTAACGGTAAGGGCTTATTTTTATTTTCTGACAGCAAATATGCTTACTTCTGCATGCTGGTTCGTATTCCACCTTATCTTTGTGGACCACACGTCCCGTTCTTGTCGTCCGCGTTAATTTGCAGACGCGTTCGGCACGGGAGAAAACGTATTACGAAGCCGAACCACACGTGAGACGACATTGGGAGTTCTGGTGTTGAAGCATTTCCTGTGTCTTGTCTTTCTTCCTGAAGTTGCTGACTCGTTCGACCACAAGAAGTTCTTCGAGATCGTTGGTCTGAAGTCCAAATCCCCCGACGACGTGAAGAAGGTCTTCACGGTGCTGGACGCCGACAACAGCGGCTTTATAGAGGAAGAGGAGCTCAAGTGAGAAAAAAGAAAAAGAAATGCACAAACCTGATGGAAAAGCTCAAACCTATGGAGTGAAAATAGTCTCAAATATCTGTGCGTGAGTGTGGAATACTGGATTTGCAACCCGTGTTGCATCTTTGTGTGTAACTTTGGATAGTTATATCTGTGAAACGTGATTTGTAACTCGTACAAAGAAAATACACAGGCATTTTGAGACTATTTTCACTCTGTGCAAACCCAGCTGAAGTCGGAGACACTCTTCCTGACTGAATCATCTGCTTCCTGTTTCGCCAGATTCGTCCTGAAGGGTTTTGCCAAGGATGGCAGAGACCTGACAGACAAAGAAACCAAAGCGTTTTTAAAAGCGGCTGACAAGGATGGAGACGGCAAGATTGGAATCGATGGTAAAAATGAAACGTCTAAATCTGACCACGAATGTCTAGAGCAGGGGTCACCAACTCCAGCCCTCGAGGACTACCATCCTGCAACTTTTAGATTCACCTCTGCTCCAAAATGTCTGAATTCTCTCACCAGCATTCATTCCTCTCTGCAATAGGCTGGAAACGAGCAGTTTATTTGATCCAGGTGTGTTTGAGCAGAGACGCATCTTGAAGTTACAGGATGGTGGGACTGGAGGACTGGAGATGGTGACCCCTGGTCTAGAGAATCAAAGATCACAAACAGAAATACAAACAAGCAAAAAGACACAAAGAGGTAGCTTGACGAGGCAAAAAACTACATCCAGCAAAAACTGTAGTCTTTAGTGAAATAGATCCACTTTCCCAGACTGTGTTTTCCCTCTGGCTTATTTAATATTTTGTCAAACTTCACATGCTTTTCTTGTGCATGAGTGTTGACGCTAAAAGCCCAATTTCAAGGCGCTAAATCAGGAAATAAAAAGGAAGATATATCTATATCTATCTATATATATATATATATATATAGATAGCACTTTATATGCTATATATATACTTTATTTACAGCTTAAATCAAGTACATTATAAAACGACAATGTGCCTGAAAAACACATGATACTGTCCCTTTAATTAAATGTTAAAAACTAATTGTTAAATCTTGGTTAAATCTAGGTGTGCTGTGGTGGCGCAGGGGTTAAGCTCGGCCCACATAAGGAGGCATTAGTCCTCGACGTCGCAGGTTCAAATCCTGGCCCTGGATCTCTTTCTCCTTACTTACTTTCCTGTCTGAGCCAAAAGAAAACTTTAAAAACAATCAGTTTGATGAGAAAGAGTAAAAAATTTGACTTGTTATCCAATCACAGCTCATAAAGCAGTAAACACACCGCCTCCTGCTTCTGATTGATGGATGTGACGGTTTGTGGTCCTGACTGCTTTCTGTTTCTCCAGAATTTGCTGCCCTTGTGAAGGAATGAACAGCCGCCCATCGCCGTGACGGATCGCCTCCCAGCCCTCACCATCCCGACTCCATGCTCACCCCCTCCCCCATGCCTCACTGCAACCTGCACCCCCCTACACCGACCGACCAACTGAGGCCAGAACCCGCTTCAAGCGCTCCTTCCCTTCAACCTCAGCCTCACTGCTGTCTCCACAAAGTGAAATGCTGCAGTGAAGTCGGCTGTGCTACGCAGCCCCCCACCCCCCTCTCGTCCCGCACCGCAGTTTAATAATTTATCCTGTTTTTTATACAAACTCTTCACGTTTCTGTTCATGTATAGATAGGAAACACTCCTGCAACTAAAGTTTGTATTTTGAAGCACATGTAGATATTTACAGAGAGCATTTCCTTCGTTCTCCTGACCTCACCGTCCGTCTAATCTGCCTGTTCTCGTTTCCTTCTTCTCTCTGTCGACGTCACTGAACCTCCCCTCCCTCTTCACCATCATCCCATCCATCCAACTGCTTTCCAACTATCACTTTATCCCCACCGATAATGAGCTGTTGTAAAAAAACAAAAACACAATGATGGCAAAAGTCAAGCTGTGAAAGTAAATAAAGGAGTAATACAAAAAGCCTGGACAATGTCTCTACTGATATGCTGGGTTTATTTCTTTTACTTTCAATCTACAGTTCAAGATTTTACACTCACTCAATCAACATCAGGAATAATGTCGTACAGAACTTTAAAAATTATTAAAATCAACCTTTGGGTTAACAAGATTTTCTCCAATTCACACAAGCTCAAAAATGTCCATACACCCCTCAATGAATTTTGAATAAATGTCTCTGAGCAAACTGCAGAGCAAGCAGGTTTTGTAGCCATCCTGGTGTAATTCATCTGGATATTTAACCTGCTTTTGTTCATAAAATGGATCAAAATCATTTAAATTGGGTAGTTAAAATGATTTTTAAGTATAGTCTATCAATTTTCTTTGCGAAATCTAGGGTATTTTACAAGTGTTTTTGTTTTTATCGTCTCCTAACTTGTTCTCCGTCTTGTTTGAACAACCAGAATCAGCTGATTAAGTTAAAAGGTTTGAAAGACACTTTTTGATTCTTGGATTGTTTTGGATCATTTTGTCCAATTTTTGTTTCAAGATCATATAAAATCCCAGTAAATTCTAAATTCAGGTTTCTATCAACATTTTTGAAAAATATTTGGAGTGAACTAAAAAAAAAGAAAAAAAAGCCTAAGGTCTAATTAATCCTGCAAAATCTGCAACCGGATTAGGCAAATATCCAGCTAGAATTACACCAAACGTGACTTGCTAACCAGTATTTAGCCACATATTTTTAAAGGTGTTGTGTATATTTTGGAGCTTATTCGGACTCAATAGAGAAAAAACACTGAATAAACTCAAACTTATGCACCAAATTCACCTTTAAAGTCATTTAACTTGTTTGCCATCAAGCCATTTTGTGCCGAAAACATCGACTAATCATTAAAAGCTCAAAATTAGCACTGGGAGTCTGTATTGACTTGCTTCTGGTTTTCTTTCACCTCCTTCTGCTGTTACTTAGAAAGCACAACAAGAAGCGCACTTAGGCTGGTTATAGGTGCCACTTTGTTAGCCCTCATTAGTAAAAGACTCCCGGAAAACAAGCAGAAGAAGTCCCGATTTATGAATGTACATTCTCCGCTGAGGACGAGATAAAAAGGCCACAACATCCCAAGTAGCCGGAGTCTTTCCTCAGAAGAGCCAGGATGCTGTCAAGCCATTAGCACAATTGGATTCACACCAAGGTTCAATTTAGGTTAAGTATGCTCAGTGGAGAACCCAAATAAGCGCCGCAGGAATCTTAGATCTTTTTTTGTTTTTTAGTAGGCCATTGCGGTGCCTGAGCAAAAAGATCTGAACTGCACCGACTGTCAATAAATTCACTACTTGCTCCAGCGCACTGTTAAACGGGGAGCCATTGACGACTGGGACCACAAAAATGAGAGGTTATTTCTTAAATAGCGATAAAAACCTCCCGCTATGCTACATTAAACTCCCATTAATTTGCTTCATTAGAGAACGAAAACAAATGCAGCAGGCTTTATTAATATTCCCAGAATTTAGCAATGAGGAAGACATGATATTTGGACGTAATGCGCTTGAATTTCAAATCAGTGATCATCCCAGACAGATGGCGTGACATTATCCTTTAATACACAGCATTATTCATAACACCAGAGTTTTTACACGATCTGCCGCGGGTTCCATTATTTTCTAGAAGTACATTCGCGGCACATTTAATATTTAGCGACAGAACTATAATCTCATCAGAACATGTAGGTGTAAATGGAGCTGCAGATGCAGGAAGAAAAAAAATCAGGAACAAAAGAGAACTGATATAGAGCTGTGAAACAACACAAGCTATCTACAGCTAAATACATTTGAACGCATATGATTCCCAAAATCGGAATAGATTTTTTTTTTCTTTTTATATTTTTATCATTTTGAAACCACAAACTTCAATGTATTTTACTACAACTTTATGAGACAGTTTATGGTCTTTGTTTCAAACTGTGATTATTGTTTCATTGTTCTGCTGAATAGAACCCAAACGCAATCAGTTGCCTTCAAAAGTTGCCCAATTAGTAGGTTGGAGAACATCGAGGAAGAACGACAAACACCAGAAGGTGTAAGAAAGTAAAAAAAAAAAAAAATGACGGGAACAAAATTTAATGAATGTGAATTTAATTTTTCTGAATTTTGCTGGGGGTTTTTTCCCCCCAGTCATTATTCCAAAATGTGTTAAAATAACTTACTAAAGATGGAGATAGAAACAGCCTTTATTTTTCAAAAATTGGGGAAATTCAGGAAACCGTTATTTGCCGCTCTTATTTCTCTGATTGGCTGCCAGAAAAATTTGTCAAGTTGCTTTGCTACTCAAGCTGGAAAGAAAGAAGGAACTGTCCAGCAGCATTGCTCTGATGCTACTAAAAACAAAAAAACTAAACCATGGAGAATAAATACAATTTGATAGGATTGATATAAAAGGTATTACTTTTTTTTTATCACAACTGTGGTGAAAAAACTCACTGCCAACTAAAATCAGAAGACAAGAGGCAGCATTCATGCTAAATCAATGCAATAATTACTGAATGGTGAATAAAAATTAGAAAAATAAAATGTAAAATTTAATGTTTCTTTACAAATTTTGTAGTAATGTCTGGGTTTTTAAAGTGGGTCACAGGCCAGGAGCTAATGCTGTTTGAGGAACCTCTCGCTTGGACCAAAACATACTGTTTCTGTGGCCTAGTTAAAGTCCAAACCTAGATTTTAAAACTGATGTTAGCAGATGATGCAGCATTTTAATTCCACGTCACGTCCGTCCGATGAGAACGTCCCCAAAAATTACAAAGTGTGCTCTGTCTTACACATAAACTTTAAATCAAACACATTGACGTTTGTGCTTGTAACAATACAAAAAATTGTAAAAAAAATAAAAATAAAAACCCCACAAGAGGTATTAAAATTTTAAAAGACTAACTGCTTCACTCATTCACATGATGATAGTTGTCAAGAAAACATCCAGAAAGTTGATCTAACATCTGGTTAAATTAATCTGCAGGAAAGAATACGACTATAAGAAAAAAACAAAAAACAAATATGATGTAATTTTGTTTTGTTTTTTGGTTAAAAGGCATTATTATGGCACACAGATAGTGCTGTGGTTCAATAAAACAGCCATCACCAATCGTCCACCTGTCAAACTAAATGGAAACGCCTCTTCCCTCGTCGAGAAGTCATCTCCGGTATAGTATCGGAGCAGATCTGTCGTTGGTGTGAGTGGGCTTCAGCTTAACCGTGGCGAACGGATTGGTGCCCCTGAGGAACCCGAGAAGAAACAGAGAGAGAGAAGAGATGTGAGAAAAAATAATAAAAAAGAAACAGGGTGCACCTAAAAATAATTGCTCCTGAATCTGGCCATGCAGGGGGGGCCACAGCCAGAGACGAGCGCGCTGCGTTTCAAACGTCGTTTAGTGAACTGTTCTTCTGAAGTTCCCAAACGTCTGCGGCTGAAATGGTTTCTCTTAATGGAAGAGCAGTCAGTCTGTGCCGCTAAGATCAGTGTCCCCCATCTATTGCTCTCAGATTTAATGGGTTCATGATTCACCTCAGCAAAAATAAAAAATAAAAAATCTCCCTTCCTCCAGAGGAGAGGAGAGTGTGATGAATTGGTTTCGTTTTAACAGCCGTTCTCCACTTTCAGAGCGAGACTGTGGCGTTGCTCTTACCTCGGGAAGAGTTCGTTCTGCGATCTTCCTGACTGCGACTTCTGCAGGAAGAGTGGAGAGAGGAGGAGAGGTTAGCGAGGGCTGACCGGGAACACCAACAGAGGCGGCACACACACACACACACACACACACACACACGCTAATGGAGGCTCAGCTGCCCTGTCGCACTCCTGATTTTAATCTGTCCTCCTGCAAGTCGTGCACCGACGTGCAAAAATGCAAAATATCACTAAGTTTTTGGTCCAGTTTCTAGTGCAAATATATTAGCACAACTTGAAATAAGACAAAACTAACATCAAGATATAGAAGTAAATAACTCCTTAATATTGATGAAAAAAATGTACTAGTTCCACTGATTATTTCTTTTATAACAAGATGTTTTTCCTATTTAATAAGTGAAATAATTTGCTAGTGCAACTAGCGTTTTTCATCAATTTTAATGTATTACTGATTAAAAGCAAAGTTATGTCTTAATTTTAAGTTTCTTGTCAGTTAGTTGTTTTATTTGCAAGTGTACAAAGATATTCATTTTCTCATTTACATCGTTAGCTTGGTTAACTTTAAGCTAAATGTTTCGCTTTGACGGCAGATTTACAGCTAATTGAACTTCAAGACGGTCGTTGTAACAACATTGACACATATAAGGATATTTAATCAGCTTATTTGTGTGGTTGAGTAGCGAACAGCATCACACAGTGGAAACCAAACAACAGCACACATCTGCAAACCGCTGGGCTCACGTCGTCAGCAGCTGGAGCTTCCGCCCTGCGTCCACCAGAACGAAGGCTGAGGAGTCATTGAGAACAGGACTCTGCCACAGTGCCCCTGGTGGACAGACGGGTGAAATACAGCTACAGTTCATGTGAGGAACCCCATCCCGGCCACCGTATCTATCTGCTAGTGGTGGGGTTCACGGCTCTTTTTTAAAGCAGGGTGTCAAACTCGTTTTCATTTCTGGCCACATTCAAAGCTATAAATGTTCTCAAAGGCAGAACGTATTAATAAAACTACAAATGATATTAGTTATTGAAATGAAAGATGACATGAGTTTTGGATGAATAATTTTTTGCTCCTTTTGTTTATGTCCCAGCGAGAGTGCTGCTTATAAGTCATTCCCATAAGGTCAAATGTTGGACAGGGTCATGATGGAATAACAGCATCCTGTACAAGTACCTCACTTTCCCCTTGTGCCTGTTTTCTTTCTCACCGAGTAGAGTTGCAAGGGGGGATCTTTTTTATGGTTTTTATTAACCATAAAACTGCACAAACTGTAATCATAAAACTGCGCAAACTGTAATCACAAAAATAAATTCTCTCAGTGGAAACACGACAATTTGAAAAAGCTCACGTTTTTGTGCTAGGATGAGCTGGTTTTTCAAGATGTACTTCACAAAACTGCAATGAAAACGCTTTTTTGCATCACACGAGTCATGATAAACAGATAGATGTTACTACTGACAGAAACGACAAAGAAGACGACAGGAAGTGGTAGGAGAATGACGATGATTTGTTTTTGGACAAAGTTCATAAAAAGTTGTTTGTGTCATTCGGACGTGTTGAATCAATAGCTCTTCTATGAAATTAGCAACTACAATTTTTGTGATTTTAATTTAGTTTCTTATTTAATGGAAACACCTCATCTGCAAAATTGTGTTTTTCTTGACATCAGCAGATTATCGACAAATGTTTGTGCATACTTGCTATGGAAACGCAACTACTGCTATTCTTGCTTAGAGTTCGTTAATGCAAGACAACTCTCCTCAGAAAACTAAAAACAGATAAATGTGCAAAGCCTTATAAAAATACAAAAATTCCAAAACTAAAAAAAAAATAGTTGTGAGAACTCTTTTTAGCTTAAAAATTTTCATTTCCAAATTCATCCGACACATCAACCATGGTTCAGAGTCGTGTCATTTCTGTACAGAGTCAAAGTGGATCCTTCAATATCATCCCTGTCAGTTTCTTTAACGATATCGCTTCACCAGCAAGACGGAAACAAACATGGCGGATCTGAATTTCATCATCTAGAATCAATACTCGTTCCGCATGAATTGTGTTAGTAGATGCTTGATGGTAAAAAAAAAAAAAAAAGTTTAAACAGGCGAAAACACAAAAACAAGCCCCATCCCAGGCTGGCTGATGACATTTTAGAACTCAACTGTGGTAAAATGTAAAAGTTAGTCATCATCGAAGCGTTTGCTTTAGCCGTTTCTGGGTGAACTACTGCTTGTATTCTTAATGGCTTTCTGAGTAAGACGACATTTCCGTCAGACTCACAGATGAGGACTGTGTGGGTGGAGGAGGCGGAGGAGGTGGGGCTCCACTCCTGCTGCTGCTGCTGCTGCTGCTGCTGCTGCTGGGTTTCGGCTGGTCGAACATGCTGCTCATGGCGCTGCTGGTCCTGCTGCTGCTGCTCACTCCTGGTTGGTCCAGCAGGTCGCTCATGCTGCTGCCGCTCCGTAGAGTGTAGTTCCTGGGTGAAGGCGAGAGAAATCTCAAGCCAAAAGACGTAAAATCTTCCGCGTTTAATGGTCGCTAACTCTTAGAAATCTTAAATATGAAAATCATTGTATTGTGACAGAGGGCTTGGAGCCTGGACTACTAACAAAGTAAAGAGCTGCTCCCAAACACGTCGAATTTGTCACAAATTTAATTTTGTGTATATGTTTGCTGTGTTCGTGCTCAAAGTAAAATCGCTAAGCAGCTTTTTGTGGGTTCTCCCACAGCTGTGGGTCACCCATATGTGGTAAGTAGTTCATTTTATCCATCCAGACTCAAGTTTGAAACTGACCCTGTTTTAAAATGATTAGCCCCCAAAAATAAGAAGAAGAACAGCCTCGGAGCAAATGAACATGATCTGCTTTTTAAAAAAAATATTATTATTATAATAACTCCAGGTTAACCTCAGGCCTTTCATTTAGCCACTTTATCCAGTTGTGCTTATTTATGAAGTTTTTGTTGATTGATGAACACGTTTAGAAGCAGTTATAGTTTTCCTGAGTGATTTTATTTCTGCCAGCTTTGTTCTTCTTTAAAGAAACAAGAGTATTTAGCGGATTTTAGCTAGCCGGGATGTTTTCTCAGAAATAAAGAGTAACCTGCAATAGGATGAAATTCCTTCAGCTCTTGTGACTTTTATCCTTTTTAACTTCTCCACAGGATCTGGGTTTAGATAAAAGACGCCCAATCGATGGCAAGTATGAATTAAAGAAGACGTTGAATCAAAAGTTGCTTATAATAAGAGATGTGAGCACATTTGCAACAGTTTTACTTTATTTTTCCTTATAGCAAACTTTTTTATATATATAATTTTCAATTATATTGTGTTTCACGTACACCATATAGCCACAGTAGCTCCAACACATCTGCGAAGGCTTTCTACAAGGTTTATGGGAACTCTTTTTAGAAGAGCATTTGTGAGGTCAGACACTAATGTTGGACAAGAAGACCTTGATCACGGCATCTGCGCCGATTCATCCCAAAGGTGTTCTAAGAGGTCACAGTTTTCTTCACACCAAATTCATCCTTCATCATTTTCTCTACTGACTTTTATTTTGTATATTGGCGTGCGGCCATTTTGAAACAGGATCCCTAAACTGTTCCCCACAGAGCTGGAGCATGAAATTGTCCAAAGCGTCTTTGCGTGGCAGCGTAAGCCACAAAAATCTATGCTTAACTCAATGTATTTTTAAAAAAATAGTTTTATGATCATTTTAATGGTGGAAAGGTTATTATGTCATTTACCAGGAGCTGGACGACATCGGAGGATCATCAACCTCTTCTACGTAGGAGGCTGGAAACCACCCCTGACTGAGAACGAGGACAACAGGGAGCAAAGATGTCAACCAGGAGGTAAGCATTAGTCTCAAGAGTGGGTGACGCCCCTCCACCCACAGCTCAGCTGCCGCCCCCTCACCCTGAGCCGTTCTCGGCGTATCCGTAGAGCCAGCCGTTCCGGGGCTGCCGGGACTTCACAGTGATGATCTGGCCCTTGGAGAAGGGCAGCAGGGTGGGGTTGGAGCCGGAGGGCTGGTGCGGCGCCTTGGCCCTCATGGTCACAGCTCCGCCGCCGCCGCCGCCACCGCCGCCTCTGGAGCGATAAATGCTTCCCACCGGGGACGGCGCTGCGAAACACACAGAGAGAGCAGTTTGCTGGAGCAGAAATCTAGCCGATAAAGAGCAGAAATTATGCACCTGAAGATGTGAATGGCTGAGCTTTGTTTTTAATTCCTGCTCGAATTTGCATGATAAAGTTCTAATTCATTGTTATTCCTAATTACATGCATTAGGACTCTGAGCTGACTGCTAAATCTGCATGCAAATTTCCTTTTGTTTCAGCAGCGGGAGATGCAGATAAATTGATTGTGCTCAACAAGGTGCCATTTTTTCCCCCTCCTGAACAGAGAGCCGACTATGACGAGGAAAGGTGTTTAACATTGTCGAGATCGCTTTTAGGCTTGTTGATTTGTCATTACTGGGTCAAATTTTATTTTTTTATTTCCTTTTTTACTTTAGTTAAGAGAGTTAAATGATTAGACAGTGGTTCTGCAGGAAGGGCACAAACCAGGATGCGGTTTTCAAAACTACAAGGATGAAAAAGACTGAAATGATTATGAGCTATCAGATAAACTGATTTCCACCAGCAGTGCTGCCGACTGCAATTAATTACAAAAAGGTTAAATAAAAGTGAACTTTTGAAGAGGTTCATCTATTGGGAAGTCTCTCCTGGTGTCTAAAAATGCAGAGTGATATTTACTCCTCCATAAAATCCACTCACCTCTTGACGGTATCTTGCCCAGAGTCATCTCCTCTCGGATCTGTCTGATGTCCTCCGCCCTCATCCCTCCCTGGAAAAATGTATTCATCCAGCAGTATGTGATGCGTTTGTCAATATAACGGCATCAGAGAGGCATTCCATCATTACAGCTGTTTCCATATTGAAGAAAAACGTCTTTGTAATATATATATTTTTTTACATCATAACCACAATTGTAAATGTATCAGGGTTTTTGTGCGCACAGATTGGAGGGAAAGTGACAAATCCCTGAGTCGGCCTTTGGTTGTAATCCCAGCTGGAAGTCTTTCGGTTTGTAGCTTTACAAGTTTTCTGCACATCTACAGATTTCTGCTCGTTCTTCTTTGTCGTTTTGTCCAATTCTAGATTTGCACCACTCGTTGTTGGAGAAGCTCTGTTACTTTAACTCTCATCTGTTCTCTTTGCTCTTTTAGCTACGACTGCAGCCCAATCTGTGAGTATTTGATTCACAAATTCAAATATTCTTAGTTATGATGGTACAAAGACACGCTGAACATACTTGCAGCTCATGCGCTCAATGTCTCACAGGCTTCATTTCTAATACATCAGTCAAAAATAAACCACAAAATCCATATTAATTCCCTGTTGTTGCAAAGGGATCAGTGGATCCTTTTCACCTTTCAGTCGAGGAGCAGGGTTTAATCTCAGGTTGTTAATTCAAACAGTAATTACAGCTGTCGGGCCTTCAGACTGAGGCGCTGCGCAGCTTAGATTCAGATTTACACATTTTTATGCCGTAATTCTGCTCCCGTTCTCCGGCTGCAGGCTGAATCCTCTCTGTCTCTGTAATCCAGTCTAATTGAATCACAGATCCTCCACTAGGGGGCACCCCTGCAGCTGAAGTCGAAAAATTGAAACTCTTTTCACTTTCCAGAGAAGGATTTAACGTGGATTCCCCTCCCCGGAGATGGGTTTTCCTACACCACAGCCTAATTGCTGTAAAGTTTTTGAAGGGCTCTGAGTTTAACCTGGGCAGCAGCTTTGCATAAATGATTCACGGACTCAGCAGTTTGTTTCTCGGCGAGTTGTTGACCCTCTTGAACTCACAGCGTTGTCCACAGCAGCGGGTCGCTGGAGCTCAGCTCGCCTGGTGGCGTCGACCTCCTCCGTCCAGACATCGGTTTTCTGCAGGAGAGGCCCTGACATCTGTCACATGAAAAAGAAAAGTGTGAACAGTGCGGCACTTCTTCTCCATCAGGCCAAATATAACAGCACTCCTGTTAAAACACCTTTAAAAAAATTCAGCTTTAACTGCAGCAGCATGATTTCAATATAAAAGTGAAACGTTTCATTTGGGAACTCCAGAAAACTGTTTATATTTGTGATGATACGACAGGATAGACCTTTTTCAGGTCTCAATCTCAAATGAATGTTATGCAATGGTCGCCATGGATACGTGGTGATCCTTGTTGAGCTTTCAGACTTTGCCTTTAACCCTCCTGGCCACCTTGCTCACTTTCCAAGATGGGAGAAAAATAAACGTGGCTTCCTGTCAGACTGAAAGTCGGGCCGCTTTGAAGCAACAGGGAAACAGAAAGTCATTCATTACTAACTAGAAGTTCCTAACTCTGAAAAAAAAAATTAAAAATCAAAACACAAATGATAATACGACATAGATCTGGGAGTGCAGCACAGCTCCTTGCCGCCTGAATTGAGAAAAGGAGCAGCTTTGAGCAGTTGTGGAACAGCTTATGATCCCGTCATTGATTTTTGTCACAACCAATTAAATTAGTCAGATAGAGGCTGTGGGGAGTCAGAGTGTGTTTAGTAGTTGTCAATATTGACAATTAGCAACCTCTAAGATAAGAGCAATGAGTAATATTCTGCCAACGCCTGAGCGTCGGTTCCATCTGTGATAAGAAGAGGCAATGTCGCACTGCTATTAACACACGACTGACGTCTGGTTGTTTTTACACAGTAGGATATCAGAGCATCCAACACTGACCTTCTTATAGATAACTATAGATTATGTAAAAAAATAAAAAAACACACACCCAAAAGATCAAGAAGTGGCAAAAACACAGAGTTACTGTTCCACGTGTTTACGTGTCTGGAACGGGTTTGTGCTTTGCACAGTGTGGCCACATGAGGGCAGCGCCCAGACGTCTTATTCACTGTAATCAACTGTTTCAACACACAAGCTGTGTATTTTTCTCTGAGAAATAACTTCAGGTCTGAAGTCTGGCATGGCGAGCGCGGTTCCAACACGGTTTAAACCGTCAGAGCACAGCAGTAAGTGACCATTGTGAGCATAAATATGATATTACTCTGTCTCTTTTATGTGTAACTTGTGGCTTTAGTCGAGGTGCCGGCTCATAACTCAGGAGTTCCCAGTGAATGTAAAACATTAAAGTACTTCCACGCTGCGGGGTCATAAAAATGAGTCCAGAGTTCAAACAAGCATCCTGTTATAATGCAGTTGTTCTTTCTGTGGAAACTGTGACGCTGCTGTGGGAGCGTCACCGATTCCTGGTTATCAGAAAAGGAAGATGAACACGCATGGACCATTGGAGCCGTACATCGTCTTTTCCTGTTTCTAATTACAGGAGGCGTCGTTAAGTTGCCATTAGAGTTCGGTTGCTCGCGGCGACCAGAGCAGATCGTTTCAGCTGCGAGCGTCAAAATGTCTCCTTGTACCTTGTTCATGATGAGGCCCAAGGACTGTACGAGGCCGCAGTGTTTCTCAGCCAGGAAGCGGTACCGCCTGTCCTCCTCCTGCAGCGCCTCCTGGTGGCTCTCCTTCAGAAACTGCAGGTACTCCTGAGGACGGACGGTGCAGATATGCATCAAACCCAGCAGCAGAGACATCAGGAAGCGTTTCGCTCCAGTTGAGAAGAAAAGGGGGAAAGAAAACAAGCAGACCTGGCCGGTTCCTCCTCTCCGCTGCCTCTGCTGAGCCGCCGCCGCCTGCTTGTGAACTTCCCTCTCGTACGTCACCCTGCTGTGCTGTGGGACAGTTCGGATCAGATCCCTGCGAATTTCTTCCAGTTCTGATCAAAACGAGCAATCTGACGCACGGTTCTGATCAAAGGTTTACACAAGCTCATTATCGCCACAATCTCACCTCGTTGTTTGACTTGTAACTATTGATTTGAACTTTTTAATAACAACTTCACTGCGTTTAAAGAAAGAACTTGCTATTCAATCTACATGCTCAGATTTACTCATAGACTACAAACTAACAGGCTGCATGGAAACCAAAGGCTTTCTGTAGCCATCCACAAGGAACTGGAATAATTATGTCTGAATATTTAATAACTACAGCGGAATATTAGGGTCAATCTAAGAAAATAAATAAATAAATAGAATTATGAGAATAAAGCCATAATATTTCAAGAATAAAGTGGTAATATTACCAGGAAGTTGAAATACTTTGATTTTATTCTGTTAATATTATGGCTTTATTCTTGTACGAGCTTTATTCTGGTAATTTTACCACTTAATCTCAAAATATTGCGACTTTATTCTTGTGATACTACGATCATATCCTTGTAATTTTATTTATTTATTTATTTTCTCAGCGTGGCCCTACACTGTAAAAAAAAATCAGCACTGTGGTTGACGATTTTTACAAAATTTATTGTTATTTACGAATAAATTCTGTATTCGTAAATATTGAATTTTAACATATGTACAGTAAAACTTTGGCAACCACAGTTGCTGGTATTTTACAGTAAATTAGAGACCTTTTTTTTTTTTAAACAGTGTAATACTCCGTCGTAGATTCCAGAAAACAGAAGTAAAGCTCGCCTTTATATTTAAGTTACATGTCTGATTTGTTATTGTCCAAATTTTCATTTTTCTCTTCTGAATAGTAGATTTAACATTCAGCTAAAACAATTTGCTTCATAATTGTTCCTGAAAACGGGATCGGATATATATTTAATGTTGGATTTCAAAGATGGTGTCGAAGATGTGAGTCACACTTTGTTGCCACGGTGACACGGCACGCATAGCTTCTTACGGGGTTATAAAAGTGACCAATGAATTAATAAATCTCATCATGTTACTTTATCGTTTTGCGTCTTTGTTGTGACGACATCACTCGTCACATGGACTCTCACTCACTGAGATGTAGTCGAAGTCCATCTGAACGCTGCTCTCCATCACCTGCAGGACTTCCACACTGAAGTTGCGGAACTGGAAAAAAGATGAACACAGTTCGCTTTGGTGTCAACAAAAACGAAAAAAAAAAAAAAAAAAGCCTGACCGGTGACTAAACCAGTAATCTGATCAGCATTGACATCATTTACCACGCCCTCCAGCTCCTTGGTGAGTCTCCGCTGGCTGTCGGCGATCTGGATCAGGACATCTCCTTGAAGATAAGAACGCAGTTTGCTGTGAGCAGATTCACTCACTGATCATTAACCTGCTGCGTTTAAGTAAACATGAAACCACTGGCACGGCTACGTAATCTAATTCAGGTGGTGAATAATTTATTACAGACAAATAAATCTGTAAAATGTTTATATTTTTATGTGAGCTTGTCGTTCACAGCTTTATTCTCCGGGCAGGAAGTGGTTACTGTTTGATTCTTCATTGGACCTCTGCTCCATCTCGCCTTCTTCTTCAGGACTCTCATCGGGGCATTGTTCTGAACTCGGTACGATTTGTTAGAGCTACATTTAAATAAAATAAAAGCTGCGACAATTTGAATCTTGTGGAGGGTTTTTTTCTCAATGTACATGCTAACTGAAAAACAAAGAAGTGCCCAGAAGAAATTGTTGGATTAAATTGGTCGACTTAACGAAAAGGGATGTAAATGACAGAAAGATGTCGGTTTCCTGTTGGTGAGCGATGGTCAGATGAAGATTAATAGGCAGAATGGGGTTTAATTTGATGTAACTCCTCCAACCTCTAGTGATAAAGAACAAGGCAAAGCTAAAACCAAAGTTCTCCACTTATTGGTCCCTCTAGCTTCTCCAGAGTTACGGATCATGACCGAAGCTTTTGGTCAGAAGTGTCAGATACACAGTTTTATTGAACAGATGCATGAAGGCCTTGCATCACCTGGTCCAATTCAAAGAGTGGGAGAAACCTCAACTGGACCGCACAGAGCGCTGACCTCAAGACGACAGAACAGATTTCAACATGTCCAGCAACAGCGTCCGACCTCAGAGATCCTCTTCTTGAAGAATGAGCAAAAAATTCCTATAAATACACTGCTAAGATGGTGGGAAACCTTCCAGTCTGAATCTGCTCCCGAGGTAAAGATTGCGCCGTCGTTATATTAACTGCTGCGGATTAAGAACAGGAAGTCACTGGCACATCTTTTCACCGCAAAATGGTAAGAAAGACAAAAAGAACCTCTCTAAAGCAAAGAGTGGCAGCTTGGGGGCAACCAAGTCTCCATAACAACCATTTATTTCAAGGCCTCTGAGCATATTTCTACTAGCTGTGCGGATATAGGTGGTATACTGTGGTCACTGTTAGCTAATTTGACTTTTTGTTGGGCTCAAACGCCAACAAAACTGTTGCTCTGAACATTTTGTAATGACAGACAGAAGAGAGTCCAGACGCCTGACAAGACTTTCTGTTTGCATTTTGAAACGATTCACATGGAAGATTGATCTGTTCTTTCGCAGTAACTGAAAGAAAACTCACACCTGCACAGCCGGCCTGTATGCGAGGTGTTTAACCTGACATCGTCATTTTAGCTCTGAGCTGGAAACCAGAAAGACTTGCTCTCCCACTACTAAACAACGTGGAGTACCTTCTTCTCAGAACAGCTTTTCAAACACATCAAGGGAAATGTGCAGCAACGCGCATTACACATTCACCACCGTGTTTGCAGGGGAGCAATAAAACACGGCCCGAGGTTAAACTTTGATCCCCTCGACGCGGCGGAGAGCCTGCGTTTAATAAATGACCTCGATGACAAACCGAAGGCGTCCCAGCAAAGCTGCGCAACGACGTCACGTACCCAGGGAGCGGGACGACGAGGAGTAGAAAGCTTTCTCTCCGATCTTTGAAAGCGCCGTGAAGTAAGCCTCGCTGCTGACAACAAGGTCTGAAACAGAGAAAAAAACAAAAAGTAGTCGTGCTTTCAGAGACACGTCTGCCGTACAGACACACTTTATCATCACAGTCTTGCAATAAGTACATTCATATCTGCTTAAACTTTATCACTTTTTAAAAAAAATATTTGTAACAAACACGTTTGTTTCAGTTGCACTTTATGTGACAGACGCAAAACTGAGGGTGGTAGGAAAGAAAACATTTTTCCTCAATAAATTAGCTGAAAAGTGTGGCGTGCATTTATTTCCATCCCTTTTATTCGGACTTGTGTAATTAGTGAAAACATCCCACGTGTGTGTTATTTAATCTCGGTACGAATCAAGCTGTTCTATGAAGGCGTCGCAGGCTTCTTGGAAAACATTAATTAACAAACAACAGGAGCAAGCAGGAAGTCCAGGGAACGATTCACACACAGAGGAAGGCTGTGAAGACGTTTACATGGTAGATAAAAAAAGTTCTTAGCATCTTACAGAGAACTGTCGAATCTATCACCTGAAAAGGAAGAGAGGCTTTTTTTTTTCCCAGAGGACACTAATTAGTTGTGCACTCCATAAATCATGCCTTTACGAAAGAGTAGGAGGAGGAAAATTATTGCTGAAAGAAAAATGTGAGAATTCTTGTTTGTTTATTTGTTTGTTTGTTTTTAAGTAATTTAGGAGCCAAAGCGAAAATGAAGTATTTTTTTTTTTGTAAATGTTTAAGAAAAGTACGTCAATATGAAAGAATATGATGTAATAGGTATGCCGGGCCAATCAGTGGCGCTGTAACACCGCCAGAGAAGTACACACACACACACACACACACACACACACACACACACACACACACAAAAACAATAAAAACAAAACAAAACAAAACAAAAAGTGGAGCCATTTTTGTTATTTGTGAGAGTTAGACACATGTGGGATAGAAAAAGAGGGAGATGGAGTTACAACATCTTCAATTTAAAAAAAAGAAAAGATGTGACTTTTGAAATTTTGAATTTTGAAATTCATCCACTCTGAAACCCGGTTTTGAAAAATTAACATTTCTGGTTTGTTAAGACACAGAATTCGTTCAGACTCGCAACCTGAACAACAAAAGATAGCTTCTGCAGGTGGCAGAAACCTGAAAACTTCACAACCTGAGTACACGACCACCATGGCGAAACACGGTGGCGGCATCATCATGCTGTTCTTCAGTGGGAACAAGGACGTTGGGTTTGCGTTGATTGGAAGATCCAAATACAGGAAAAATCCTGGTAGAGACTACAAAGCAGTTGAGTCTGGGGTTACCCAGTCGTAGCTACGACTCTGTAGTTTTTAAAATAACCGCAGATTAATCGACAAAATCCGAGACCAATAAAAGCGGCTATGATTAGCCACATCATTTGTGTGATGACTCACTATAAAGAGCTCAATCAATTGAGTAAACAAGCCATGTTTGAATGGATGTTGAGGGAAAAGCTGGTCGGCGTAAGGTTACGGCTCAGCGGCGCTGCAGGTGGCACATAGGATCTTAATCTATATTTAATGTCTGCCGGTGGGGCCGTTACTGAACCATGTAGCGTTTACCATCTTTTAACTGGTCAGAGCTCTGTCCGTTTATGACTGCAGCTCATTTTTATTTACATAGTATGGCAAATTAAACTACAGGTGTTTTCCCGTCTGGGTGAGGATGATGATGATGTAAATAGTTCCTTCGAAGTAATTCACCTCTAACAGAGAGACAGCAGGTAGACTAAAGAATGTCAGCTTTCTTCCTTTTCCTCCCTCATTTTTTCCTTCATCTCTCTTATAATTTTCCTCTCCTACTTTATTTTTCTCTACTACTTCTTTTACTCCCTTCCTTTCCTCTTTCCTACCTTTTTTGCTTCCTTCCCACCTATCAACCCTCACTTCTTATCAACTTCCTTCATTTTATCCTTCCCTCATGCAAACTTTCTTTTCTGGCTTTAAATCTTGATTTGTTTTTTGTTTTTCTTTTTCTCAGTTATTTATCCCTCCTCTATGACTACTTGTGTCCTTTCCTTCATTCCTTCCTTACCTCTGAAGGCACGGGCAAAGTGGTTTCCCAGTGAAAGCAGTTTCTGTAGACTGGGGTTGAGCTCATCAGTCAGACTCTGTTAGAAAAGCACAGGCATGTATTCACTGAAGGTTTACTTGAATTTTGAAAGACAGAAAGATAGATAGATAGAGAGACAGAGAGAGACAGAAAGAGAGAGAGAGAGAGAGAGAGAGAGGAAAAAGAAACTTTGAGAAAGTCTGGACTCAGCCACAGTGGGATCAGTAAAAGAACATGTTCTATTCAATCACGCATTTTCTCTGACAACCAAAAGACTCAAATTGTTCTTGGGACGATGGATCGCGTGTGATTGATTGGTGGAAATGGCTCCTTTCTTCTCGCCCTCTAGCTCCGGTCCTGAAGACCTTTTTCTTTTGTTACTCACCGAGTAAATCCCCAAGGTGGAGCGGTGCAGCTGGTCGCCATTAATTCCCGACATGTTCACATCCAGAACGGCGCGGCAGTCAGTAGAAAAGGAAAAACAAAACCCTGGGGAACGCCAGAAACCAACCCGTCAGTCATCCAGGCGGACCGAGTCAGGCCTGCGGAGGAAAGGCGGGTCGAGCCGGATCGAACCTGACGAGGAGGCGAGAAGGCGGCCCGGTGTGATGGAAACCAACACCACCCCCGTCTGAGAAAGACAGGAGTAAATAATTAAACACAGCTAAACCATAAAACACACTGGCTTGGCCCATGCTCTCCCTCTCTCTCTCTCTCTTTCTGTGTGTGTGTGTGTGTGTGCGTGCATGAGTCCAACACTCACTGTATGTTTTATTCATTTTATATCAGAGATCCATTTTCATCGAGTCATAAAAACAATCTATTTTTCCCCTGCATTTACTATTTTGATAATCAATAAATATTCTTATTTATCACATTATTTTGAGCTGACTAACAGAGATCTCATAAAGCATATCTATCATTCCTTGTTTTGTTCATAGAACTGACCTAAACGTTGCTATGCTCTAGTGACGACACGGAAATTTACTTTTTACGGCTCTGAGAGAAAAAAACACAACGGCAACTAAAGAGTCAGGTTGGATAAAGACAGTCAAAGTGTTTTTAAGTCTTCCACAGCTTGTCGAGCTGGATTTCAATGTGGACTTTGACTGGACCATTCTAACTCATGAACTTTGACTGGACCATTCTAACTCATGAATTTTGGGAGGCAGGTGCTCAAGAGGAGAAACGGGAAGTGAGATTTACTGGAGGGACATCTTGAACATCATGTGTTTTAACACAGAAATGTTACTTTGGGCCACACTCTACACAATACGAACACACGCACACGCACGCACACACACACACACACACACACACACACACACACACACACACAAATGTAGAAGTTTCTTTGCAGAATGAAGGTGCGATAAATATTTCGGAAGGGCACATTTTTCTGCCTAAACAGAAAATCTCAGGAGCTTTAGCACCACCTACTGTCCATCTACGCACATCACTGATGAAGCTGGTTATATCTTTGCATTTTCTGACCAGAAGATGATTTTTTTTCTTGTATTCAGCTTCAACTACCTCTTTAAAATTCCCACAGCTTCATATTGCCACCACCATGACTTTTTGAAGGTTTTTGTTTGTTCGGTTTTGGTCTCCTTTAACCAGAGCAACTTCCTCCACGTGTTTGCTAACTTCCTTGCATGACCGATGGAGGCTCTGAACAGGTTGTGGGTTTTCTTTCAACAGTGGAGTCAAAATGTGTTTAATGTTGTCAAATCATCAGTACACAGTGAACCATTAGCCAACCAGGCGACTGCTGTAGCCATCTGGATGTTTTGGATTTTAGCTAGTGGCGTCAGGATAATGGGGGGCAAAACAGGAGTACAGATATTTTCCAAAAAATTGAATTGCAATTAAAAGAAGATGCAGATCTCCTTCTTCCATTGATCTGCTTTATTTACGCCGAACTTCCGTTTTTTTGTTGTATATATCTTTCTCATATTTGCCCGCATTCGTGAACTCCCTGTGAACTCACTGCAGTCAAGGCGATGCTGCAAGACTGATCCATCCCTCCTTTTTTCCCTCTCTCACTCTCGAAGCCTGTACAAAAAAAAAGAAAAGAAAAGAAAAGAAAAAAAGGTGTAAAACCCGTGCAGTGTTTTATCTGATTAGTGGGGGGCAAATCCTAACAGGAAATGAAGAGCAGCTCTAATAATCGGTTTTGGAGAGCAGCGTGAAGACGGGAGAAGAAGAGACGCAGCGCACAGCAGATGGCACTATAAACCAGAACATTCAACAGGCTCAGCGGACACGATCAGCTAATCTCTTTGTTCTGTAGTTTCTCTGTAGACTAAATTTTATGTGATAAAAAGAGAATCGGTGCTGTTTTGACACTGCTACCCCCCCACCGCTCCCCCCGTTTTTTTAAAATAAAATAAAATAAAATGATTTACAGGATTTTCTGATGCTGGTCCCAATACGCCAAAGCTGCATTCAATCTCCCTCACCTCTAAATATTACATATTTACCGATATGTAATATCGGTAAATATGTATGTAATATCAGTAAATATGTAAAATGTATCTTTGTGTACATTTTACATCAGAGAGGCTCTTCCCTCTGAAATAAGTGAAAGTTAATAAAAGCTTTGATCACTTCTTTTTTTTT
The DNA here is from genome assembly GCF_000485575.1 of Poecilia formosa. NCBI lineage: Eukaryota > Metazoa > Chordata > Actinopteri > Cyprinodontiformes > Poeciliidae > Poecilia > Poecilia formosa. Next base: position 412,491 of record NW_006800121.1, read on the forward strand.
AATGTTCTCTGTTGCTGCCTGTTATGCTCAGTCTTCCTTTACAGCAAATAAAGATCCATTAGCCGCCCGTCTACGATCATCTTAATTATGTCCAGACTGGAGGACAGTGAGGATTTTCCCAGCCATCAGTGCCGTTGAGTTTACGTGTTGCATATAAATGAAGGAGGTTTAAAGACCCTGACTGTTTCTCATCAGACTGTTTAATGATTCTCAGCCTCTCTCTCTCTCTTTCCCCCCTCCCTCCATCCCCTCTGCAGGTTACAGCCTCTCTCTCCATCCCTGTAGTCTAGTGAAGCCTGGGAGCCCGTGTTAAATCTCTCACACCTTCTTCTCCTGCTGCACCCATTTTAAATTTCAGCTTTCAGCTCCTGCCTTGATGAAAAGTCTCATCCTAAATCCCCTCCCTCCCTCCACTCCTCTCTTGTTAGATCAAAGCTCGATTTGAAACAAATTCCTGCACTCCCCCCTCTCCCTCTCATCATCATCATCATCGTTTCTTTCTTTAATTACGTCGCTTCATCACGCTAACACACGCTGCGTGAGCCAGGAGAGCGTGGAGAAATTAAACTTCCTCATAATTTACCGTGCACACATTAACGCGGAGTTATATCGATCTCTCGTCTGTAGCGCTGCAGCGGAGCTGATGCTTTTATGTCCTATAAAAGCAGAATTTAATGAGTTGGAAATGCAAATGGCAACGCTCGGATTGAGGTTTTACACCTCTTCTCGTAAAAGAAGCAAAAAGCACAAAGTTGATTTTTTTTTTCTTTTCTTCTTCTGTTTTATTGACATATTGTGACAGAGTAAAACAATAAAGTTGTGCATCACTGGGAAGTGGAAGGACGAATGATGTGAAAAACGGGGTGTGAGTTTTTTTTCACATCTTTAATTGTGCAGAGTCCAATTTTTTTGCACACACACATTTCTTGTCAGGACTTTTACTAGACCATTCTAACTCAAATATTCTTGGCCTGAATCCCTTGAGTTATACCTCCGCCTGTATGTTCAGAGCCATCGTCCTGCTGCGAGATGAACCACTGCTGCTTTCTTTCAGGATGGAGAAGGGTAGAGAGGCATGATGCTGCCACCACCATGTTTCACTGGGGCAGTGCAGGGCAGGGAGTGAATTTGAGGACTTCTATGTAGGCTGTAAAACTTTATTTATTTTGGTCTAATCTGACCACATGTTTGCCGTTTCCCCTACTTTGCTTATAGCAAACTGTAACCACAGGTGAGGATAAACCAACCAAACCATAGCCATCTGTAACTGGGAAACAGGCGGGATATGATTTCAAAGCAAAAGCCCAAATGATAAAAAAAAAAAAAATTCAGAAGTTGGTTAAAACAAGTAAAGTGAATCAATAAGTGAAGATGAGAATAAATAAGCTAGAATCTTAAGAAGTAAAGATATATATAAATAAATCAAAGTGTAGGTTTGAAACCGAAGCAAAATTCAGAAAAGAATGCTGAATGTTCATTTAATTAAAAAAAAAAACCCTCAAAAGACTGGAACAGAGCGATCCGGACATGAACCTGGGACCAACATACAGGGAAGTAAAGAAGGATCCAGCAGGGAGTGACCGAAACAGAAAGGCTTAAACACTGAAGAGTGTGAACGCTGCCAAGGTGCAGCCAGGTGGATGATTACAGGGCGGACAGGTAGACTGAGAGAAGATAAAATTTAACAGAGGAGTAACTCGAAAAGAACTAACATTATCTAGAACCAAAAGTAAAAATCCTCACAAATAATCTAGGAGAAATAAATACAAGAAATAGAGCAAAGTAAATGGAAAGAAAGGAACATGCGCAGAAAGACTTTTAAGCAACACGAGTGAAACTAAAAAGACCTGGTAAGCAACAATGGCCGAATGGTCAAAATGTAAACAGAAAGAAGCCTAAAACCCAGATATGACATGACTTACTTTCTTATTTTGTTTTTGTTTCCACTCATTTATTTCAGTACAGTCTCTTAAAATCCCATTGGAATAAATTGGAGTTGGCGATTGAATTGTGACAGAAATTCTCAAGTTGTACGGTTCTGGTTTGGCTTTAAAGGCTTTGACATGGAGAACATTTCAGAATAAACTGTCTTTTATACATAAACAGGCAAACAAATGAGTAAAGTATCGAATTTGACATTTTACATTTAGTTTTCTCCACATCTGAACTACACGTGATACTGACAGATCGCGACCATAGGCTGTGAAACATGCTCGGAAAAGTGATTTGCACCTATTATCAGAGGATGTGTGCTGTCAGAGGCAGTCCTGCTGTGTTTTTTCCTCCATCTCTCGCCCCCTCACTCGGTCTCAGTATTAATAGGCTGGATCCTGCCGGAACCAGAGGACATGCGCGTTGCAGGAGGAGAGGAAGCGTTTGCGCGGTGTCCCAGCGAAAAGAGATGTTTAGTGTCGACTTTACCGTGATCACTTAACTGTGCTGCCAAACTCGTTTTCCGCTCGCTTGTTTTTGTAGAGAGGCGTCAGGAGCCGTTTTCCTCTCTCGGTTTAGGTTCTGATTAATTATTCAACTCTTTGCCGCATCTGGAGCTGTTGCTTTCCTACAGAGAAAGAGTGTTAACATTTCGGGGTTTTTCTGGAAATTGATTGCTCCCCGCCGCCACCCTGAAGTTCATCGTGGTCATCTTGGCCGCCGGGATGGTGGCCTTCATCGGAGCGGTTATCTGCATCATCGCGGCTGTCCACACCGGGTCCACTAAGGCTGCCGCGGCGCAGCGGCAGCCCGCGGCCGATAACCACTCGCTGTATCCGGACGCGGTCGCGCAGACTCCCGCTGCCGCGAGGGGCTCCGTGGCCCGGCCCGGATCCCTGGGAGCTCTCCACGGTTCTGAAACGCCCGAATCCGAAGCGCCCACCTTCAACGTCGGGCTTGGCGGGATGGACGGGGTCAGCGGACTCACGGGACACGACCCCGCGGTGAGTCGGCTCATCTGCACCCCGCTCCCCGCCGGAGGATGCAACCCCAGGAACTTTCAGCAGCAAGCGGACGACCCGTCGCTGTACGCCGGGGAAGACTGGGGCTACCTCCGGACCACGGCGGAGGAGCTCCGGCAGACGGTTCTGCAGCAGAAGGACCAGATTTTAACCGACCAGAGGACCATCAGGGAGCTGTCGGGGAAGCTGACCGAGTGCGAGAAGGGGCTCGGGGGAAGGAGCGGCAGCCCGGACAGACGCGGGAACGCCGCCGCGCTAAGAGGCGACAAGGGAGCCGAGGGGGAGATCCACTTGGAGAGGATGATGGTGCGGGACAGCCCGGATTCTGCGCCCGACGGGGTCCATCTGCTCACGGTTGGAACTGTGGATGAGCTCGAACAGGCAATCACCCAACTCAAAGACCGCATAGACAGACTGGAGGTAAGGAAATCCCTGAACTAATGAATGAAATCAGTTCTACTGTATCCAACCACAAAGTCAGATGTAATTATAGATAGTACAGCTTCATCCTAATTATAGTAGAAAACATTCAAAGTCAGTTTAACCTGTGAAAAGGTTTGGAGGAAGCCCTGTCAGATTCAGGCCATCTCAGATCTCAGTCGACAGACTGTTGCTTTTTCATATAGATGCACCAGTTTCACAAAGAGTACCGATTTTGGCTAATACTAATTTCTCACCATAGACTGTAAAAAAAAAAAAAAAATCCAATAATCTTTTTTTTTCTTTCTTAACGTCTGTTTAACTACCCTGATTATAAAATGTTTAATAAAAAACAATAACTTCTTCAAAGAAACAGTCCAAGTTTGAAAGCTGCAGTCAAGTCGTCCCGATTTTTACAGCATCACACATTTAAATGTGTCCTAGATTTGAATATTGCTAAAATATTAATTTACTTATTTCATTTATTTTACTCATATTGGAAGCAAAGGCAATGTCACACTGTCTGTGTGAGAGTGCAGTTGTAACACAGATCTGCAGGTAAATATCACTACAAAAGACACAAAACAGATTACAGGTGACATCTTAGACTGCAGCAGAAGGAGATTCATCCAAAGGATACAGCAGAGCAGCTTTACTGTAACATCTAGAACTTCCTGTTCTCTGCTGACTTCAATAACAGTCTGAATCAAAATCCAAGTATTCATAGAAACTTCAAGGAGTTTTCTTTCTTTCTCTGACGTTATTAACTGCCAACACCTGACTGATACTGGAAATATCTGCCTTCTGCCTTCTCAGTAGCTACTAAAACTCTGAAGAGTGTTGTTGTCATACTCTATAAAGGCCCATGCCTTTATAAACACATGTTCACTAGATGTAGCAACCTCTTTTCAAAGAAATGTTGCTTACTGGGAACTTCTTGGGGGCTTGTCCAGGATTTCTTGTTTTGTCCAAAACCCAGATTTAAAGGGGAAAAGAAAAAACAGGAAATCACAAAGAACCCAGCTGAAAACCGTAACCAATGTGGCAAACTGTTTAACATAACCTTAACCAGTTACCTGGAATTCATACCATGTATCAGTTCAGAAATAAATCACAAAACATTTAATACATAAACCAAGATTCAATGTGTCAAATTAAATATCTTGGTCAGCCGGTCTTTATCTATATTTGACCTAGAAAAATATATTCAAATTGGACTTCTTTAGTTCGTACATCCTGTCCAAAATTAGCCTAGCCAAAATCTTTGAAGGTCTGGCTCGGTTCTTCTAGCATTTGATCAGCTCAAACTAAATTTCTACCTTACTTAGACACCAGTAGATGTCTAAAATCTAGACATCGGTTCAGTTTTCAACCCATTTTGGATTTTGCTTATACGGATGAACATTATCTTATCATTTGCAAGTTTTGCTCTGGGTGGATTTCTTGATTCGTTGTGTCATTGTAAACGCAGGATGTGAGCAAGCAGTTAATGACCAAAGCAACTGGACTTTGGACTTACTTAGTTGTTTATAAAATCAAACGTCTCAGACTTTGATTAGAACAGATGACTTGACATCAGAAGGGACTTATGAGCTACTCCCAAAGCCCAATCGTCACGGATCAGTAATAATCATGTAATTATGAATGTCAATCAGTGATAATGGATGTTTTAATTGGATTTTTTTTCCTAAAGGTTGCCATTTTCAACATGGCAATATAGGAGAATAAAATGTCAGCTCTAAAGATAAATGTGGAGTCAGAGGGAGAGAGCAGGAAAAAGACAAAAGGAGCGAAAAATACAGGAGCGCAACATGAAACAAGCTCTGACTTGACCAGGATAGAGTGATTTATAGCTCCGTTTTGGGCAAAAGAAATGCAATGCATAATTCATGGCATGCCTATATTTGTTAGGAGTAACAGAGTGGACGCGCGTCCCCGCGGTGTAATACGCCTCCTGCTGTTATATGTGGGACGTGCCTGTGTGGGTCATTTCCTTTGTTCCGTCTGTTTCTCCACGCAGACGTGTAACATCCAAGTTCTGACACTTTTCAGGGAATAAGGAATCCCTTCATTCTGCAGCCTTTTCCCAAGATGCTGTGTTTCATCAACGGTTTTCACAGGTCAGACCAGGTAGTTTCCTCCCTAATCAACACGTTTTCTTTCTCCCGCCGTTTGGTACACAGGAGCTACTTGACCTACTTGAGAAGGATGAAGAGATGTTTTCTATTGGCTCAGATTAAACTGGTCCAGTCTTTTTTTTTTCTTTTTTACATATTTTCCCCATTATGCACCAACAACTCTCAATGCCTTCTAGCACTCATGCAGCGTGATGATTTTGGCTCAACAATAAGATCAGAGCTACATTTAAATTATCCTGCACTGGCCTTGTACATTTATTAACCATTTTCACTAAGCATTAAGATTTGCACAAAATGTTAAACATCATAGAAGTTAAACGCAGTGCAAAGTTTCATGCTTTCTAAATCTGTTTCCAAATAGAGAAGCAGCTACATGACTGGGGGGTAAGTCATGATATTATGAAAGGGGATTTTATTGCTTTTGGTACTGTTAGGAAAGAGAATTTAAAAGTTTCCATCAAAATTAGTTTACTTCTACAAATGCTAACACCCTCTGGTAAATATGCTTAAAGAAAAATCAATCTAAATTTAGTCTTTTACTGCAGTGCTGCTGTGAACAGCTCACAGAGTGATGCTCGGTTCATCAACCAGCAGCATGGCACAACTACTCAGAGATGGATATCAATCTGAACCAACAGGCTGGACAAGGAGAGGATTAATGAAAGCAGCCAAAAGACACAAGGTAACTTTAGAAAACCTGCACAGATCCAAAGCTCAGCTGGTAGAACATTGCTCTTCTCAAACCCAACCTTTATAGGAAGAAAACCACTTCTGGAAAAAAAGTTGATGCATCTTTCCAAATGTCACATAGGGGACACAGCAACCAGCTGCTCAGGTCTGATAAGACCGAATAGGTTTTTTTCTTTTTTTGTGGCCTGCATTCAAGCAATGGTGGGGCTCCATCAGTTCCTGTAAAAGTGAACATGAAATTTCAGAAATGTTAAGTGGAAGTTGGGTGGCACTAAATGCAGGTTTACGCTAGAAGAAAAGCTGCTGCACGAGACGTCAGACGGGAGTGGAGGTTCGGTTTTCAGCAGGAGAAGAAATCCAATTGAAAAACTGCGACAATGCTGAAGAATGAGCAAAAAACGTATCACGCTAGTTAAATACAATGAACTCCCAGTGTTCGCAGTCGCTAGTAACCTCCAAAACCACAGCCATCCGTCAAAATCTAAAACTTCAGAGCACTTCTTCGAAAAAGAATAAATGTACAATTTGATGGTCAAACACCAAATATCCCTTAGCATGCGTTAACAAGCAGAGCGGAAAATGTCTTCGCAACACCATGGTAGCTAATATCTACTTGTCTCCAATTAGCAAGTAGGAAGGGAAAATGGTGATCCTGGGTTGACTGCTTTGCACCAATAAGCCGGTTAGTGTGTCAATTAGCTCTATGCTTAGGTTTTTCAGTTTACAAAGCTTCATTTAAAAAAAAGATTTTGTTATATTGAAAAAACACACACAAAAACTTCAAGTTGGTGAATCTGTGGATTCTGAGCCACGAATAGCTGGAGGTCCTCTCTCTGTCATGCTGAATAAAAATATACGGATGCAATTTTAAGATGTTTATTTGTTTAATAAAAATATGAAAACCATAAATTTCTCTCAATCTTACAATATTGTACAACGTTTTCTTAGTTTATCACAGAAAACCCAAACAAACACTTTGAAGTCTGTGGCTGCAGTGTAGCAAAATGCAAAGATTTCTGAAGGGCATAAATATTTTATTAAGGCACAGCATTAACACACCTGAATTCACCGTAGTGAAAAGAATGTCTATATTTTCTCGCTGATCGCTGGAGATTTCTGCTGAGATTTGAACTAAAACATAAAATTTGGTTCTGCGGCGTACAAAATCAAATCTGGCATTGTACAACCAAAACCTCTACTTCTGCGGCATTACTCATACAGGCTGAGCTGCAGTAAGCTCCTGGATGCAGCACCAACGATTAAAACACCATGAAAGTTTTAGAGCGACGGTTTAACGTTTACAGAAAGACACAGCGATGACCTCCCCCTCCTCTCAATCTGTTCAGTATTAAGGTAGATGCCAGTTCCTGCAGCTGCACATTTTCTTTTTAGCAGGGACCGGGAAGCCTCCAACCTGCAGTCTTACTTACAAAACTGCAGATTCACTTTTTTTTTTCTTTTAAGCATATCCCCGATACATAGTGCAGTGCTGGAAAAATGGGATAAATCTACCACTTTTTTATCCTTAGGTTTTAATTTAGAGACAAAAACAGAATCCTAACTGCAGCAGCCAGTTAACAATGCATCAAACCCCACCAAATGCAGCGGCATTACATAAACTCCTCTTGAATAAATCCTTCAGTGCTTGCAGAGACGGCAAAGCCTCAAATTCTGATCTGGTTTCTACCTCCCTCCTCTGCAGACAGACATCGGTCCGTTTTCTCACAACCGCACGGACAGCAAATCATCGGACGCATCAGAGGAGGGGAACCCAGAGAGGTCAGCCGGTCCGGGCCGTGGTGCCGGTCCGGCCCGGCCCTGGGGGGTGGAGGATCTGGAAGAGGAGCTGGAGAGGAAGGTGGAGCTGCTGGAGAAGGAAAGGAAAGCCCTGAGGCTGGAGGCAGCAAAACACAGACAGGAAATTGACCAGGGCATCAGCAAACTACAACACCGCATTTCAGGCCTGGAGGAAGGTGAGCTGCAGAAAGGAGAGAGAGAGACACACACAGAGAGAGACAGAGAAGGAAGTAAATTGTGCGCATATTTAATCGCTCTATTTGATCTGGAGGTGGAGACGGTAACAGAGAGAGCAGCAGTGACTGATTTATTCATTTCACCGTGACACAAATCGTTAGCGATGAGAACCAGATTTCCTTCTTCTGATTTATGACATCTAAGCTTCGTAAATATAATTTGTGCCAAAATAAAAAGCCCATAATTATCCTGTAATGTTTTTTTTAAGATACGTGGAAAATAACTTACTTGTATCTCTCTTTCTTCACTCCGTATTTCCAAAGGCGTCACAATGCTTTCGTTCCCGGAGGGGTTCAGGTTGTCCTTCCCGGCTCGGACCAACTACATGTTCGCCCTGATGAGACACGCCGTCCCCAAGCTGCGTGCCTTCACCGTCTGCCTGTGGCTGCGGCCCGCCGCGGCGGGCGTAGGGACGCCTCTGTCTTACGCTGTTGCCGAGCAACCGAACGAGTTGGTGCTCCTGCAAGACCGGAGCGCTCCGGCTGAGCTGCTCATCAACGACAAGGTACGTACGGAACCCGCACAGGGCCGAAAAAGTTACACATTTAACTGAGGCTGGCATCGGCTGGAATGACGACCTCAAGGAAAAATATCACGGTTTGACGTTAAGAAATTTTGAAACCTAAAAAATAGTTGTTTTTTTTTCTACATTTATTCTGACTTTACCCCAGCTGTCAGGGAGCGTGAACGTGTCATGTTGTGTGTCTGCTGAGAGGACACAAATGCAGTAGGCGGAGGCGCCGAGGAGAATTTTGTGGATTTGATGAAAAAATGAACAAAGATTTACAATAAACCATTGGAGGACAGGGAGCCAGGGGAGAACAAAAAACATCAGGAACAAACAAAAGCACAAGAAGCCTGACTGGGAACCGGATCTAATGGGAGCAACAGGCAAAGAGTGACAGAAGAAGTGTTTAAGTATTGGGAGAGTGAATGTGGAACAATTCACTACACACCTGCAATCGGGTGTGAGGAAAGAGAGAGAGGGAGAGAGAGAGAGAGAAAGAGAGAGAGAGAGAGAAAATGGCATGGGGGGCAAAGGAGAGTAAACAACGGACAAGGAAGTAAATCTAACACTAAAGATTTACTTTGAGCTGCCCTGTTGTTGAAAATGTGCGATATAAATGAATTGACCTAAAGAATGAGTAGACATGAGGAACGTAATTAAACTAGAGTTACAAAGAAGAAATAGAGATAAAAATTAAACATAATAAAGTAGAATCACTAAGAAAGAGATGAACAGGAACAAGGTTGATCTGATCAAAGTAAGAAAAACAGAATAATAATGAAACTGGAATAAATAAATCAAACCCCAAAACAACCCAGGATCCTAATAAAACGGTGATGAAAAGTTGGTGGACAGTTTCACAGGAAACCTGCTGATTCAGAAAGTTTTGCCGTTATGTCCTTTCCTATATGCAGGGTTATTTATTTTCATCTCCCATTAAAATTTGTAAAATGAAAAAAAAAACAAACAAACAAAAAAAACATTGAAATGTGGTAAAAACAATTCAAAAATACAAAATACTAAGTTCTGTTTGATTTAATTCATCATTAGCCTTCTCTTTTTTCCATTGACTCTCCTGAAAATGTATTACTTTAATGAGTTTTTAAAATCTCATTATAACAAGAAAGTTTCTCGGCCGCTCCTGAATATATTTCCGAGCTCTGGCAGCTAAGCGCTTCCATACCATCGGCTATTTAACTCTGATTAAATTCACAATCCTTGATGAAATAAACAGAACGCTCAATCACCTCCTATGTTGTTTACCGAAGCTGTGCCACCAAACTTCCCCACACAATAATATGAGTAATTATTAAAAAAATATATTTTAAATCACAAGCTGTCAAAGCAGGAAAAACAAGTGTGAGAACAAACTGATGCATGTTGAATACAAAAGAAAAATGAACCAAAACCGTAAATTCACACAAAAGCTGATCTTCCCATTGCAGCAACAACAGTAATAGGATGATCTTTTAATTTCTCTTATCAAGCCTAGTCAGACTCAAAACATTCAAAAACACTCAAAATATCTTTTAAATTGCATGCTATGCTTGATTAGATTCTTCCTCTTTATTCTGCTCACTTTAATCGAAGATGTAGCATCTTTTCATTCATAATATCTTCCTTATTTTACGAGCGTACTTGTATACAGTTCATTTTTGATCTCCATTATGATTTGAAGTGTTTATCAGCGATCTGTTAATGTTACGACCTCCTTCTAAATGTCCTAATGAATATCGAAGGCCCTCTGCTTTGGATTAACATTAAAGCAATAAGAGAGCGGCAAATGAAGGTTGATACATTGTTCATGTGATTTAATGGAGGATTAAGCTTAGTCCTGGAAAGCATTGTTCGGCGATGCAAAGAAGTGCTGTGATATATATATATTTTTTATTTTGCAGAAGTCATTATGGTAATCTATTCCTGCGGTGAATAGCTTGGAGAGGCAGCAGCAGAACGCCCCTAGCGTGAAATGATCGAAGTGACTGATTTAGATCTGGAAATCTCCTCACACCGCCGCATCTTATTTGCGTCCCGCTGAATTATTGTCACCTTTTTATGTAGCTATGTAAAGGCATGCCCAGGTTTTAAACAATCGGCGTAAAACAGCCCGCCACTGCATCGTCCTAACAACACGTTGCCATGCGTAGGTGGCGAAGCTGCCTCTGAACTTCTCTCGAGGCAGCTGGCAGCACGTCTGTGTGAGCTGGACCCAGAAAGGTGGAGCATGGCAGGCCTACCAGGGGGGAAAGCTGAGGGGCGAGGGCCACGGACTGGCCCCGGGACACCACATCCGGCCTGGGGGAGAGCTGGTCCTCGGCCAAGAGCAGGTGAGTTACTCATATTTAAAGACAGACTAAAAGAAAAAATGACTTAGTTGTTATTGGTTTCCAAGTCGCTAAGAAGGCTAAAAATAACTTGGGCTACATTCACACTGCAGGTTGAGGTGATATGAATCCGATATTTTTGCTCAAGTGGACTGTATCTCATCTTTTCATGACAGTCTGAACAACTCAAATGGGATTTTTACAAATACTCACTTAGCTCACTTATGGTGCATTCACACCAAACGAGAACTGAGCATCAGGTGCTTCTGGTTCACATTCAATCTATGTGGAGGTGCGTTGAGGGTCGTTGCGGTGCGTTTGAAGAGTCTTAGCGTTGTGTGGTTTGAACATTTGGAGCGTCAAGAGTCAACGTCAACATTTGACGGGTCAAGAGTACCAAACAGAAAACTACGGCCAGAGCTGATGTATCTGACGCACCTCTACATAGACTTTGAATGTAAACCAGACATACGAAAGGCTAAGGTGTAGAGCAAAATGTCAAGCGTCTGCATTCAAAGTACACACATATCAAACATGAAGCGTCAGACGCATTTTTAACGTATTTGGTGTGAACGCATCATTAGATATGTGGTTCTAAATTCGATGAGTATCTGATCTTTTCAAATGTGTCTGGGTCACGTTCATCAAGCCTGAACGTCATTGATGCTCAAAAAGACTTCACCATTCTGCATCCTGGAACGCAGAAATGAGAAGAAAAATAACAACCAGGGTGGACAACTTTAAAATCGCAAGATACGCTACACCACATTAGCATCCATGTTTACTTCCGCAAATACTGAGCATGCTCGCCAAGTGTGACGTTATTGCGCCCTCTACCACGCATACGGGACATTTTTAGGTTGTTTGCGGTTCACACGAGAGATCACATACGTGTCGCATATATTTGGAAATGTGAACAACCACACGAAAGAAACAGAGACAAAAACAGAACTGAACATTAACGCCTGCGGTGTGAACGCAGCCTTAGTGCAGGCGTGGGATTTTGTCATTTCTAAAGCTAAAAGAAGAACATTTATGGCTGATTTGCACTTGAGGTTTAGTTTGGGCTAACATGGGATGTTTAATATGTGAATTTTGTTCAAAAGCCACAAACTGTAGGAAAATAACATTTAGAGGAAAAAAATAATCCCCCGCTCTATCGAATCCCACTTAAACTTCCCCAGAGCCGAGGGGTTGCCCAAGGCAGCAAGACTGCAAAAAAAAAAAAAAAAAACTGTTTGTGTGTGCTTGAGAGTAAAAGTGTTTCTCTTTTTAAGTGATTCGACTGCCTAACAACGATCTAATTCCTTTCCAGGATTCCCTGGGAGGTGGTTTCGATTCGACCCAGGCCTTCGTCGGAGAGCTGTCTCAGGTGGGCCTGTGGGATCGGGTCCTGTCGTCCGCCCAGGTCGCCAGCCTGGCTCGGTGCAGCAGAGTAACTCAGGGCGCCGTGGTTCTCTGGAGCGAAAGCAAGGTGCAGGTTTATGGCGGAGCCACCAAAGACCCCGGGGAGCCTTGCAGTAAACACAGCAAAAGCTCCCAGTGACCGATGGAGAGAGGATCATGGAAAAGATTCAATTCACCAACCAACGCTGATCCAGAATGTCAGAAAAACCATGAATAGCAAGGCGACATAAGAGAGTCATAATCTTAGCAACTTTTCTGGGGTATTTCTGAAGGTGAAACGACACGCTGCAACACCACACATTATTTACACATAAATGCAGCTGGAACATTAGTTACTGTGCATCAGAAAATGTTTAAGCTCGGCTTTGCTTAGTTCAAAGTGAAAACAGGAAGATGATTTCAGATTCTCAGCAACCCTCCTGACAATTTGATCAAGAAAAACAGATCTATACTGTACCTGCCTGCTAGCTTTTCTGTCGACTTGTTTACTGTAAGCCTGTTCAAATTCAGGGGCCTCATTCTTCAAAGGACATATGCCGGGAAAATTGGGCAGTCTGGCCTTTCGATTTACCACTTACATCTGCGCATGCCCTGTCACCTAGCAACCGTGACGGTGCCAAACACAAGCTAGCAAGAATGTAACTCAAAATGTTCCTGGGATTTTTTGTAATCAGTTTACAATCTATTTGAATCTAATTCATTAATTAGATTAAGGAAGTCGATGGATGTCAGTGGAAGTGCGAAGGATTCAACGTCCTTCAAATCCAGGAGGAAGAAGGATGAACGTCTGAGTCTTTGAATTTGGAGCAGCAGATGTAGCCCCTGAATTTGGATTCAAATGTTCAATTTAGTCGTTTTTAAATTTGAATGTTCACTGTAATTTTATTTTTACATTATCCAGAATTGTGACATTTATAACACTCAGCCTTTATGAAAAACTATAAAATATATTTAATGCATTATAGTCAGAGCCAGCTAATGTTAGCATGCTAATGCTAACATGTGATTTTTAGGCTCATTAAAATGTCTGACAGTAATTCTGCTGTTCCTGTGCCTCATAAATGGGAATATAGAGATAATCAGTAAAAGGTGAAACTGTTTTAATTTTTTTTTCCAACTCCAGCATCAAAGAAATTTTCCAACAGAAATTAACTATAGAAGCCATTTTCTCTCTTTTTTTTTATTATTCGTACACAAACAACTCCTACAAATTTAATTTAGAATAAAATAAAAACAATTATCTCATGAGTTATATCTAGAAATATCTAGATACGTCAATCGTTTGTGAGATTTTAACCACAGACAGATGAAATGAACAACGCTGACCTGTTAGTGTCTTGGATAAAGGATTTTCTTTTTGTCCTCAAACGCAGTGTGTTAGCAGCATTAAAAAATGGCGTTTACATTTTGAACAACTCCGACAAAGGCTAAATTGTTATGGCTAGACTGGGTCAGAGCATCGGCACAATTTCAGCTCCTGCAGGGTGTTCTGGGCTTCTGGTGGTTATTGAAAGGGAAATGGAAAAAAACAACAAAAAAACAGTGCTGAACCAGCATCTGGGTCAGAGATGACAAAGGCCGCATTGATGCACACTGAGAAGAAAACAAGCTAACAAAGACAGAGTGAAGGTTTGGGCAATGATCCTGCTGGGAAACCAGCTTGATTCTGCCATCGATGTGGATGTTGGTTTGACACGTACCACAAACTGAAGCGTTGTTGACAGACCAGGGACACATTAACACAACTTCCTGTTGGCTATGGCCTTTAAGCAAAGGTGGTGCATCTTGCCACAAAGTGAGACAGGCTTAGGAGCTCAAACATGGCGGATGACGACTGTTTTGGCAGCAAAAGGGGGATAAAGTCGCTATTACATGATCTGATTAGTGTGCTTCCCACTGCAGTCCACTATATATTGTATGACAAGCAAAAAAACAACAAAAAAAACAACTCCCTCAGATATGATCTGTTAATAAAACTTTGAAGCTGCTGTTAAGTCAGTTGTTACATGTTTCCAACCAAATCACGTTGTGTATCCCCAACTTGTTATCCTGCTGATGTTTTATTTATATCAATGAGAATACTCAAAAGGAGAATTTTTCAAGTCCCGCGTTTGAAATGCAAAACCAACCAGCTACACCTATCCACTATCAATATCTCTACAGCTGACAATATGTGGAGAGTGAACACTTTGGACACAGTTGGCTAATCAGAACTTGTGAAATTCTAGCACACAGGCTATTAGCTCATTATCTCTGAGCTAACCGACCGTTAGCTCATTATCTCTGAGCTAACAGGCTATTAGCTCATTATCTCTGAGCTAACCGACCGTTAGCTCATTATCTCTGAGCTAACAGGCTATTCGCTCATTATCTCTGAGCTAACCAACCGTTAGCTCATTATCTCTGAGCTAACCGGCCGCTAGCTCATTCCCTCTGAGCTAACAAGCTATTAGCTTATCCTCTCTGAGTTAACATGCTACTAGCTCAATTTCTCTGAGCTGAAGAATTACTTTCTAACAACTCTGAATGTCTGAACCTATTCCCCTAACTGTGACCACAGTTAACTAGCTTAACAAATCACTCAGTGGCGCAGAGTAGACTAAGAGAGCAGTGAATTTGCTTATTTCTGTCGTCAGAAGAGACGCACATTGCCTCAGCACTCACTCCATTTTCCAACAAGCGTTTCAGAAGAGTTTTCGGTTTGGTGTCTGTCGAGGTTTAGCAGAAACAAAGCCTCTTATAGCACAGTGCCAAGGTTAATATCTTAACTTCACGTTTTCATGTTCTATTTTCCAAGATATATGTATATATTATTTTTTTTTTTTTGAATGACTGAAAATAGTGACGCAGCGTCATTTAATGTCTGCACACTCAAAACACCATCCTGTGCTTACCTTCTTGAAAGCTTGTACTGAATCCACTGAGTTCCGAGTCTGAGCCGTCCTCGGCCAGCTGAGAGCTCCGTGTGAGAAGCGTGAAGTTGAATTAGGGGCAAGCTGGAATCCCTCCATTTGTGCATCAGGCTTGGAGTGGTATTATTTAAGGGCTGTGACAGCTTTAGAGCGCGGAGTCAAGGTGAGCCGGTGAAAAAATGTTGGAGAAAGTGTTGGGAATATTAAAGCAGCGGTTGGCAGCCTGGAGTCGATGATGAAAGCAAGAGGAAAACAGGAGAATGAGGGAGAAGATGGACCAGATGTGAATGATGTTGCATTGTTTTTCTCTTCTGCATGATCTAATCTAGTACTGATAATGTCTTGCCACTGCAAGGTGTCGCGGACGAGGTCGCTGCATTTTACATTCCTGCAAGGTGGCTGTGTTTGTCTTTCTGAGAGTGACTTTTAGTATCGGATGCATTTATTATGGACTTGACCAACTTTTGAGAACTGCTAACCTAAACTCTTCTCTTTTTTTCATTATTAAATATGTGGTGTTACATTACATCAGATATGTATGAGATTGTTGATGAAATGTTCAAAACTGTAAACATAAATTTGCAATGTTTTTAAATGTTCTACATGCATCAGTAGCTGCATTTCCGTTGACTGTATAACTGCAAATTTTGACAAAAACAAACTTTTTAATTAAAAGTGTTTCGAGTATTGAATCCAGCGTATTTTGCAAAAAAAAAAAAAATTCCAATGGAAACACTTTCTTTTTCAGCGTCACACGAGTCGTGATCAATATCCTTTTGTTAAAGGTGGAGAAGACAGGAAGTGATAGGAGGATGATGACGTAGTATGTTCTTTTTTTATCACGTGAACAAACTCGTTTACGTGTTTCTTAATTAAGGAAAACCTAGCAATTGAGAAAATGTTATTTTATTTTTTGGATTAGGGAAACACCGACAAAATTTGCGCACATCCGTAACGGAAACGCAGCTTCTGATAAATATATCCGAAATATTTTCACCATTAAAATAAAACAAAAACAATCCACGCATGAATGCCGCAGAGTTAGAATGTCCTGCTAAACTTTTCTTTCCCTTCATGCTAAACTAACTCCTATTAACACCAGAAACAAATTGTTCTTTTCAAAGTTTCAAAAAAAAAAAAAAAAGAAAAAAAAAGCTGATTTTATTTTATTACTCACGGTGGAAAGTGCCTGTCAGGGGTGTTTGTACCCGTGTACCGTCGCCGTCTTTAATATCCTGAAGATGTTTTGAGCTAATTAAGCATCGTTAAGGTCCCCGGTGACACTGCGAGATGAAAGCAGTTTGATCAAAGTTTTACAGCATCATAAACACACAGTACTTGAAGCTTCTGCACGGTGCCACCGAACTAACACTAGAGCAAGTCAAAACCGTCTCGTTGTGTCTCTGTTCGTCTACTGTCTTTGATATTGGTGTCTGTTCAGCTCATGCCAGAACTTTTTAGGGCTTTTTTTCTTCTTTTTATTGTAATGTCATTGTGTTTATGATATATGAAACTGAAAGCTATTGTTGGAGATACTTTTGTTGCCATTATGCTCTATGATCTACGTTGATTGCACAAATACTGTTAACGTCCACGTCCTGTATGGTGTCGTATTGTTCTGAACACGTGCTGTGTACAAAACTCTGAATCTTTATTAAAGCTGTGATATTTTGGAGAAAGGAATGTGGTCATTTGGTTTCATCTGAAACTTAAAATTATAGAAATGAAGCTTGCTGGGTTTAGTAGTGTGCCAAATTAATAATACTTTAAAAAAGATCAAGCACAGACTGCATTTCGGACAGCTTCAAAAAACGAAAACGGTGAGAATCATGGAGTGGAAGGGGAAACAAAAAAATAAATAAAATAAAGGGCAACTGATGACATCTGAAGATTATTGCAGTAAAGAAAAAAGAGAACCATTTATCTGATTCTAAAAGAACTCAAAGAGAATCAAAGAGAGCGAAGCCTCAGACTGTGACAGCTCTTCTTTTATTCAGCAATGCACTCAATGCAGCAAACAGATGAGCAGCAGCAGCTGCACACACAGTACTTGCCAGACTCAATAAAATTTTAATCTACATCAAAAAAAAAAAAAAAGGAAAGAAAACTCTTCCTTACAATTCACTTCAAAAGTTCGTTATTAGTCCAAAAGGAAAATCAAATGCTCGTCTGAAGCGGAAGTTGTTTAGTCATGTAGTACAAAGAAACAGGGAGCCGTCTCTAAATGAGAACATCATTGCTAACGGTGGAAAAACATATCACTTCTACATTTGTTCCTTGTAATATATAATACATCCTGCCTCTCCCAGAACTGTTTGAGCTTGCAGGTTACTTTCTTTTTTCACTTTTTGTTCTGGCGATTGTCCAGATGGACTGCAGTCTGAGATTTTCCCAAAAACATAGGGGTTGCTTTTCTGGGAACGTTCGGTATATTTTCCGTAACTCTTACAGGGTTATTTTCTTTGGACTTGCAGGTTATTTCTTACGGTTTGAGCTACGTTATCAAATGACTTGGAACATAATGTCGTTCAAAATCAAAACATGAGTTTCCAAAACTTTCAGGTTATTTTTCAAGCTGCTCCAGCTTCACTCTCTTGGAACATGAAGGTTAAACTTATTGCAGCTTACAGGTTACTTG
The DNA here is from genome assembly GCF_000485575.1 of Poecilia formosa. Lineage (NCBI taxonomy): Eukaryota > Metazoa > Chordata > Actinopteri > Cyprinodontiformes > Poeciliidae > Poecilia > Poecilia formosa. Next base: position 430,516 of record NW_006800121.1, read on the forward strand.
AAATGTATAAAATTCAGACAGTAGGTCTCAACAATGGCATAAAATAACTTGTAATGTGAAGCCTTTCAGAACACGGAGTCTGCAATCTTCTTAAGGTCAATTTGTAGCCTGAAGTTTAAGTAAAATTACAAAGAGGTGCTGGTAATGTACAAGACAAGGTCTGTGTGAATTGAGGGAAAATGCCATGAAAGTAATATTTTAATTCAGAAAAATAAGGCTCTCAATTCTATTAAAGTACCATTTAATTTTCTTAAATCCAAACTCTAAACTCCAGATTCTGTATTACTTAAAACTGCCATCTATTCGGTTGCCGAAAAACAAACTAAAGCAATGCAAATCTCTCGATTGCTTTTAAAAGTACTTTTTTTTTGCAGAAAATTATAATAATAATAAAAAAACACTATTTGTTTTAGAAGTCTTCTACTCATCAGAGCTTATAAAAAAGCAAACTTGCTGGAAGAAGCAGGAAGCAAACAAAGAAAGCAACAGCATGCCTCATAGATATTGTCAACCTTGCAATATTCCTCCTTGAATATATGCTTGTGTGATAGTTAATTCAAATATCTCAGGCTTCCTTCGTCGTTCCTTGCATTTTTACTTTATTTATTTATTTATTTATTTATTTATTTATTTATTTATTCATTTTTTGTTTCCTCGGTTTCTTCTGCCAAGACGCATTCAACATGTTTTCTGGCACAAAAAGAGCCACGCAGAGTGCGAGGCTCTCGCTTCTCAAAGCTGCGTCACGAATCTGTCACTTTTTTTTCCTTCCCCTCTCCCCGATTCGCCGGGTAGCTGTGAGCAAATACTGTCAAGCGACTAAGAAATGTGACAAATCTCTCACCTTTTAGTTGGACCAATTAGCATATAATGCGCTGCGCTGTTAGGAGTCGGGGAAAACTCCAGTGACTTTCTGGTGACAGTGTGGGCAGCTATTTTAGTAAGTGAGACGTGACAAAGCTCTGTGTTTTTCTCTCCATTTCCACAAAAAATAAAAAAATAAAAAATAAAAAAATTCGTATTTATGATTATTGCCAGAGCTAGATTGAGATAATGTGATGTTCCACCTGATGTATAAACACTCAAATTAGATTAAGTTTCTGTAAATTTGACAGTCTTCAAAGGTGTCGTTGGTTATCATTTATTCATATTGAGAGCAGTGTCAATGCTGCTGTAAATAAAGATTTTTGCTGCTTTCTAAGAAAAAAAAGGCGACATTATGTTTGAATCACAATACTTTAATTCTTTTTAATTCTTTAGCATCCTAAACTTACGACGCAAAGTGAAGCTCAGAAAAGTCAATTTTTACATAATACTGCTTCTTTATAACGTTTGCCACTAAATCAGTAAATAGAGCTGAGATAATTCTTACGTTTTTGTATGTATCAATTTTGTTGTCGCTATAATTATTATGTTTCAATTTCATTCAGTTTAAATCTGTTTTTCAAATGTAAAAAATGTTTTTATGTATTTTCTTACATTGCTTAAACTGCTCATAACACAGAGCATTTATTTTTATTTACTTATTTTTTCTTTTTGAGTGTTCATGTTTATCTATCATCCCCTGACACAATGACGCCCCGGGTGGTGAGCCGACCCACATCAAAAACAGCTCTAGTTTAATATTTTGTTATCCAATCTGCCTATATATTTTTTTTTAATTCTTATTCTTTTTTTTAAATTGCCTTCCACAGCTACAACTAACTGCTTTCTTTCGAGTTATAACATCTGTGTGTCCTTCTGCCAAATAATGTGGGAGGAAACAAATGATCACTCAAGAAATTTCCATTTCTGAACAGTTCATTATTTTTGGTTTAACTCCACAAACGAGAGCACCAAACGTGGGAGTGTTTCACCTTTTTTCACTATTACATAAAATTAACGGCGCATTGCAGCACTGCAGCGATGTCTTAACCTTTGACCTCCCCCTTCCCCAGCTTCTGTTAAACCTTCCTGACCGGCAAGACTAACCACCATCTTTAGTGTTCAACCCGTGTTATCCACTTCCCCTGCAGATTACCAGTTGCTGTCTAATCCTGCGTTGCAGTGGAGAGATTGCGGTCCAATCTAATCCAGCAAATCGTTTGTTTTTTTTGTGTGTGCTTGCTGACACCACTGCAACTCATTTCATGCAAACATCAAACATGCCCACTGGTCTGTCCTGTAGTGTCGCTGCGTGGTCAGCGCTCATCTTCGATGAAGAGTGCCTCAGCTTCCCTTGGAGTAATTTAAAGGGCGAGCCAGCTCTAGCAGCCGAGGGGACAAAAGCCTTCGGGTTTTCGAAGCTTAGGTATCCAGCTTCTTTTTTTCCCTTCTCTACAAATCAATCTGCAGATTTAACAAGTGACTAAAAAAATAAAAAAAAACAGCTGCCTCTGCTGGGATTAGACATCAAGTGCACAACCACTCATTTGCAGCCCTGAGGAATCCTGACAGAGCGATAAAAATGAAATCAAACAGAGCGGTCCGCCAGCCGAGGCCCAAAGTCCATGTAAATAATTTATCTCTAAAAACTGAAGAAAAAAATGAAAAAAGACATTAGTAGGTGGAATGTGTATGACACATGTGGCTTGAAATATTTCAAGAAAGAAAGAAAAAAAGAGACAGGAAGAACATGTTCAAGAATGACTCATCGCACACAGTGGATCCAGACGACACATCATAGTCCATCTATGGTTTTTTACTTATTGTTTTGGACTCATTAGATCCTATAGCTGTGGTAACTACAAAAGAAGGTCAAATGTAGTTGAAACTATTGTCTTCTAGTGTTTGTGGTTTGTAAAGCTGGGATATGTAAGTTTTTTATATATATATAAAATGTTTTTAACATATTTCATCTTACCTCCTGTGCAGAGCCAGCTTATGAGAGCCAGCAGGTTGGGTGTTACTGCGTGTTAATTGGACAACAATTTCCACAAAAAAAAAAAAAAAACATCTTCAGTTGATACCTCAGCAATGAAACCTAATTTTTCAGATATTAACAGTAACTGTAACAATTTACTTCTGTTGCCAGGAAAATCTTCAAATCTTAACTTCACTGACAACCTGAAGTCAGTTTCTTAAAAGCGGAAATTCCCTGCAGTGGTTCACCACCGCCAGTCAGGATTTAGCCCATAAGTTGAAATTTAGCATATCAATAATTGCAAAATGATGACCGGTCAATACTCCGAATATTGACTCTCTGCACCAACGTAACATTTTCTGGTGAAGGCTTTTAAAACTTTGACATTTTAGTTGTTTTCCAGCATGTCAGAAATGTTTTAAAAAGTACTTTGTGATCCAAACTGCTCAGCCTCCACTTGGTCCAAATCCAGAATCATTACGTTTCTTTCTCTCTCCACACAATAAACCTCCTCACACACACACACACACACACACACACACACACACACACACACACATTTTCTGCAAATGGTCCAAACTCCCATGGAGGCTCCATCTGGACAGGAACAGGCTCTTCCTCCGTTCTTCGTCACCCACTTTGCATCTTTCATCCTCCCACCATCCCTCACTTATCTCTAACGGCTCTGTTATTTAGCTCTCCTTCGGATTCAAGCTCCGGGCTTCGTGTGAGCAACAAAAAGAACAGGAGTTGCCGGATCCGTTTGCCCCGCGAGGCAACGTTGCAAAAATACATAACGCCGTTCGAGGCGGCGTGCGATAAATTGTGTTCATTTGCCAACAATGTTTAAACGCTGCTGCTTCAATCCGCTGAAGGCTGATGCTTAAAATGATCTCTGATGTTCTGAGGGATTCTTATCCATTTGTTTCACTGAGAAATGTATGATCATTGCTAATGGCAATCCTGTGCAACTGTTTTATATTATTCTTTTTAATGTTAAAGCTTTTACCCTCTGATATTTTTTTTTTTACAAAAGAATATTCTGCCTGGTTGTTCAGAGTGACATTTGAAAGAGAGAGATGTAGAAGCTGTCACATTTTTTTTTTGTTTGTTTATTCACTGGAATAATTCAACAAACGTCTAGCTCCAGGAAATATAATAATAATAATAAAAAAACAAGTATCAAATGAACTCCTGCTGCTTAGATCCATGCTATTTTCTTATGTAATTTAACTTTTGTTCTGTTTCTTTGTGTCTGAATTTTATTTTTGGAATATTTTAAGTTCCTAAAAGTGCTATCCTTGAGTTATCATAGATAAGTTGAAAGCTGTCTTTGAAAAAAACATTCTAACTCT
>NW_006800121.1:436545-466893 GCF_000485575.1 Poecilia formosa
ATTAAACATGTTTCCTGGCACAAAAAGAGCCACGCAGAGTGCGAGGCTCTCGCTTCTCAAAGCTGCGTCACGAATCTGTCACTTTTTTTTCCTTCCCCTCTCCCCGATTCGCCGGGTAGCTGTGAGCAAATACTGTCAAGCGACTAAGAAATGTGACAAATCTCTCACCTTTTAGTTGGACCAATTAGCATATAATGCGCTGCGCTGTTAGGAGTCGGGGAAAACTCCAGTGACTTTCTGGTGACAGTGTGGGCAGCTATTTTAGTAAGTGAGACGTGACAAAGCTCTGTGTTTTTCTCTCCATTTCCACAAAAAATAAAAAAATAAAAAATAAAAAAATTCGTATTTATGATTATTGCCAGAGCTAGATTGAGATAATGTGATGTTCCACCTGATGTATAAACACTCAAATTAGATTAAGTTTCTGTAAATTTGACAGTCTTCAAAGGTGTCGTTGGTTATCATTTATTCATATTGAGAGCAGTGTCAATGCTGCTGTAAATAAAGATTTTTGCTGCTTTCTAAGAAAAAAAAGGCGACATTATGTTTGAATCACAATACTTTAATTCTTTTTAATTCTTTAGCATCCTAAACTTACGACGCAAAGTGAAGCTCAGAAAAGTCAATTTTTACATAATACTGCTTCTTTATAACGTTTGCCACTAAATCAGTAAATAGAGCTGAGATAATTCTTACGTTTTTGTATGTATCAATTTTGTTGTCGCTATAATTATTATGTTTCAATTTCATTCAGTTTAAATCTGTTTTTCAAATGTAAAAAAATGTTTTTATGTATTTTCTTACATTGCTTAAACTGCTCATAACACAGAGCATTTATTTTTATTTATTTATTTTTTTTTTCTTTTTGAGTGTTCATGTTTATCTATCATCCCCTGACACAATGACGCCCCGGGTGGTGAGCCGACCCACATCAAAAACAGCTCTAGTTTAATATTTTGTTATCCAATCTGCCTATATATTTTTTTTTAATTCTTATTCTTTTTTTTAAATTGCCTTCCACAGCTACAACTAACTGCTTTCTTTCGAGTTATAACATCTGTGTGTCCTTCTGCCAAATTCATGAGAAATGTGGGAGGAAACAAATGATCACTCAAGAAATTTCCATTTCTGAACAGTTCATTATTTTTGGTTTAACTCCACAAACGAGAGCACCAAACGTGGGAGTGTTTCACCTTTTTTCACTATTACATAAAATTAACGGCGCATTGCAGCACTGCAGCGATGTCTTAACCTTTGACCTCCCCCTTCCCCAGCTTCTGTTAAACCTTCCTGACCGGCAAGACTAACCACCATCTTTAGTGTTCAACCCGTGTTATCCACTTCCCCTGCAGATTACCAGTTGCTGTCTAATCCTGCGTTGCAGTGGAGAGATTGCGGTCCAATCTAATCCAGCAAATCGTTTGTTTTTTTTGTGTGTGCTTGCTGACACCACTGCAACTCATTTCATGCAAACATCAAACATGCCCACTGGTCTGTCCTGTAGTGTCGCTGCGTGGTCAGCGCTCATCTTCGATGAAGAGTGCCTCAGCTTCCCTTGGAGTAATTTAAAAGGCGAGCCAGCTCTAGCAGCCGAGGGGACAAAAGCCTTCGGGTTTTCGAAGCTTAGGTATCCAGCTTCTTTTTTTCCCTTCTCTACAAATCAATCTGCAGATTTAACAAGTGACTAAAAAAATAAAAAAAAACAGCTGCCTCTGCTGGGATTAGACATCAAGTGCACAACCACTCATTTGCAGCCCTGAGGAATCCTGACAGAGCGATAAAAATGAAATCAAACAGAGCGGTCCGCCAGCCGAGGCCCAAAGTCCATGTAAATAATTTATCTCTAAAAACTGAAGAGAAAAATGAAAAAAGACATTAGTAGGTGGAATGTGTATGACACATGTGGCTTGAAATATTTCAAGAAAGAAAGAAAAAAAGAGACAGGAAGAACATGTTCAAGAATGACTCATCGCACACAGTGGATCCAGACGACACATCATAGTCCATCTATGGTTTTTTACTTATTGTTTTGGACTCATTAGATCCTATAGCTGTGGTAACTACAAAAGAAGGAGGTCAAATGTAGTTGAAACTATTGTCTTCTAGTGTTTGTGGTTTGTAAAGCTGGGATATGTAAGTTTTTTATATATATATAAAATGTTTTTAACATATTTCATCTTACCTCCTGTGCAGAGCCAGCTTATGAGAGCCAGCAGGTTGGGTGTTACTGCGTGTTAATTGGACAACAATTTCCACACAAAAAAAAAACATCTTCAGTTGATACCTCAGCAATGAAACCTAATTTTTCAGATATTAACAGTAACAGTAACAATTTATTTCTGTTGCCAGGAAAATCTTCAAATCTTAACTTCACTGACAACCTGAAGTCAGTTTCTTAAAAGCGGAAATTCCCTGCAGTGGTTCACCACCGCCAGTCAGGATTTAGCCCATAAGTTGAAATTTAGCATATCAATAATTGCAAAATGATGACTGGTCAATACTCCGAATATTGACTCTCTGCACCAACGTAACATTTTCTGGTGAAGGCTTTTAAAACTTTGACATTTTAGTTGTTTTCCAGCATGTCAGAAATGTTTTAAAAAGTACTTTGTGATCCAAACTGCTCAGCCTCCACTTGGTCCAAATCCAGAATCATTACGTTTCTTTCTCTCTCCACACAATAAACCTCCTCACACACACACACACACACACACACACACACACACACACACACACATTTTCTGCAAATGGTCCAAACTCCCATGGAGGCTCCATCTGGACAGGAACAGGCTCTTCCTCCGTTCTTCGTCACCCACTTTGCATCTTTCATCCTCCCACCATCCCTCACTTATCTCTAACGGCTCTGTTATTTAGCTCTCCTTCGGATTCAAGCTCCGGGCTTCGTGTGAGCAACAAAAAGAACAGGAGTTGCCGGATCCGTTTGCCCCGCGAGGCAACGTTGCAAAAATACATAACGCCGTTCGAGGCGGCGTGCGATAAATTGTGTTCATTTGCCAACAATGTTTAAACGCTGCTGCTTCAATCCGCTGAAGGCTGATGCTTAAAATGATCTCTGATGTTCTGAGGGATTCTTATCCATTTGTTTCACTGAGAAATGTATGATCATTGCTAATGGCAATCCTGTGCAACTGTTTTATATTATTCTTTTTAATGTTAAAGCTTTTACCCTCTGATATTTTTTTTTTTACAAAAGAATATTCTGCCTGGTTGTTCAGAGTGACATTTGAAAGAGAGAGATGTAGAAGCTGTCACATTTTTTTTTTGTTTGTTTATTCACTGGAATAATTCAACAAACGTCTAGCTCCAGGAAATATAATAATAATAATAAAAAAACAAGTATCAAATGAACTCCTGCTGCTTAGATCCATGCTATTTTCTTATGTAATTTAACTTTTGTTCTGTTTCTTTGTGTCTGAATTTTATTTTTGGAATATTTTAAGTACCTAAAAGTGCTATCCTGGAGTTATCATAGATAAGCTGAAAGCTGTCTTTGAAAAAAAAAAACATTCTAACTCTGCTGCTTAAAGTGAGTCATAAGAGTTCAATGGTTTCTTTTTTTTGTCAGATTGTGTTTAACCTGCTGAAGAAACGCAGGCCCAAGTGTCCAAGAAAACCTCTGGAAGTGGTCAGTTTTTTTTTTCTTCGGTATTTTTGAAGCAGTTATATATTTTTTCCTTTCTGTTTATGAATAAGTGGCATTCCAGTCAAAAACTCTGCAGTACCTAAACTTTGCCAACAGGAGGCGATAACTACCTGAAGGCACCAGGAATCCAAATTAGAAGATTTTGAGTGCGGCTAAAGTCACGCTAGGCTAAAATTCTCCCAGAATAGCTTGTTTTTAACATTTCTTACCATTTTCTCTCAGCTATTTATTTGTTTATGGAAACTGAATCAGAAAGAAAGTGAAACGCCTCCATTATACTTTTGGTCTTTAGATCAGAGTTAACACAGATACACGATGAACCAAATTTTGGCTCTAAATTCTCCATCTTTTCTCATCTTCAGCTTCTTGGTTTGCATGTGTACAAGAGGAGCGAACGCATCTTTGACATCATCTCCATTAAAGTGTTTCGTTGGCTTAATTTCTCCTCACCTGGTCTCGGTTTCACCCGCGTACGTCTGGGAACGAAGCCAGTTTTCTCCTCTGCAGCTCATTGCCGTGCTGCAGCCGACATCCTTTGCTTTTCCCTCTGGATTTATGTTAGGACTCTTATTGGATTTTCTGGCCTGCAGCCCCCCGTTCCTTATTAATTCATTTGTTACAGTGTTTGTTCTTTGTTTACCCGGCTCCTGTGAGCTCTCGCTAGTGTCCTTAATTAAACTCAACTCTGACAAATCACTACATTTTCCTGTTTAGTTCGTCCTCATTTCCCCGTCTTTAGAACCCTTTTCTTATACAGTCCAGATGATAAACGTCAGGCAACATCTTTGCGGCTCCTTGTCTAAACAATGTTATTGGCTTTTGAAAGCCAGATCATGTAGACCGTGTTTACTTTTCTGTGGTCCTTTGTAGTCATTTACACCTTCAATGTTTTTGCCTGATTAGCTGATTGATCGCTATATTTATTCTAAACATTGCAGAACACTTATCAATAGGAAGTGGACTATACTTAATGCATCCCTCAGGAAATACCCTGGAAAAAGCATCAGTTTTCTGCAAGATCTTAAGGCAGTCTTAGTCTGATCTAACACTACCACCTTTCTTTTCCCCACCTCGTTTCCCCCCTGAGGTTTTCGTCCTCATCAGCGTTTTGTCATTCCCGACTAAAGAAGAGCTCTTTCATATTTACTGTGGCATTTTCATGCGAATCCGATCTCGACACTGATGTACCCACTCCCAATCAAATTATCCGCTGCGTTTTGGCAAGGCCATCAATATTTCAGTCTGCCTCGGACAAATGTATTCTCTCACTTGCGCGCTCCGCGTTGAATTCCCAATAAAGTTGGAGAATGATGAGAGAACAAAACTGTCATGTGAAGATAAACGAGTGTGAAGCGACGAGCGGGAGAGTGAGAAAAACGAGTGGCTTGTGATAATGTGAGACGGCAGCCGGAAAATTCAGGGAGACAACCGAGTGACGGCAGAGTCGCAGCCTGAAAAGTCCGCTTTCGGGATGACACCAATCCAGATTACAAGTCTGAGATTTTTGTAATACATCGGTGTCACGTTACTAAAACACATCCTGTCGCCTCATTCTCTGTCTTTGCTTATTAATAGATCATGAAAACACTCACAGAGTGAGGTATCCTTCTCATTCTGTCCAAATCGATTTGAGACACAGGCAGGTATTCAGATCCATTCTGCCATTTTTTTTTTTACTGAAAGCCTGAGGAGATTATAAACGAGTCCCCTCTCTCTTCCTCTTCACTCTCTCGGACTGTTTCTTTTTTTTTCTTTTTTCGCTCTGCATTTGAGAATTTATGCACACATTCACAACCCACATCTCCAGTCTCGTTTCATTACATGAGTAACGGATCCTTCAGGATGGAGCCGAGCTCTCAGTGAAACTCATCAGCCAGGAATCACGTTTGCTACAATTAGCAGCGATGCATCAGTTCTTTGAGTCACAGTTAACGATGCCAGATGAAATATTAGAAGCACAGTATTCCTCGCCACCATGCGTTTGTGAAGTCTCTCTCTCTCTCTCTTTTTTTTTAACTCAGGAAATTAGAACTTCATGCGCCCGTAAAGCCGGAAAATCAATAGCTTGAAGCAGATTATAACCTTTCATTTTTCACCGTTTCTTTGTCAAAGAAACAAGACTTTTAAATAAAATAGTTGCACAGTGATACTTGATTATTAACCAATGACTGCTACACACTGATGATGTCACATTTGACAGATTGTAGACATTTCAAAATAAGTGAATCAATAAGATGTGGGCATTTTGTTAAAATGTACACGTTCTGTTGCTTTTCTGTCACATGATTACAACTATTTTGATATAATTTTCCTGTGAACACTTTCTAAAAACATGTCAAACAGCACCATTGCCAAGGATACAATAGTGATTGCTGGACATTAAGTCAACTACAAAACACTTTTTTGTTGTTTTTTTCTCCAGCAGCCATTGTACAGCTAATGCATCGGTAAAACCAGCTGACCAGCTTTGCTTGAGTTGCTGGGTGAGGTTCAGTTGGAAAGGTTTTCAAATGGCTTGTTTTCCAGACGCCAATGAAACATAAACTCATTGACATGAACAGCTGCTTTTTTTTTTAAAGCACTTTGGATGTTTCTAGAAGCAGTAAAGACCTTAAAGAAGTACAAAAACATTTAAAAAGGAAATTTTCCCTTAATACAACCCCATTTAAGATTGTTACTTGTTTCATCCTTTAGAGAAGATTCTTGGTAATCAGATCAAGTCTTTTCTAGTTCAAAGTGTTGCTCTGTAAAGAATAATAAGGTTCCCTTTGTTTTCTTCTCTAGTCCAAAAAAGCCAATGTAAAACTATAAACATAGCATTTAGATACATACCTGCCACGATACCAAAGTTTTAAACCTGAGTCTCAGTCATGATTTTTCAGCTGGGTATTGATATATTTTTGACAATTGTAAACCACATCACACGCATTTTTAGTCCACCAGCGGGCCAATCTGTCCGCAGCCGACTGCGCATCCTGTCCAGCACCCTTTATGCATCATCACAACACTTTTGAACACTTTCAAATAATGAAACAAGCACTTTTATGTAGCTCTGGGTTTGAAACACACACACACACACACACACACACACAAACACACACACACACATTTGTCAGAATTGTGTCGTACTTCTTTTGAAACTTATTACACTGTTTACAGAAAAGCATGCCTAGAATGATTGGCGTCGGGCTTGGGCGCCTTTTGTTTTCCTCTTTATAGCGACAACAATCGCTTCCTTACACAGCGCCGCCGCGATCCTCAGACTTAAGCCACAGCAAATGACAGATCACCCCCATGCAGAAAGACGGGAGAGCAGATTATCTCACAAGCTGTCACTTTGAGGTGGGTGCGGATGAGAATTAGAGCATTAGGTTGTGGAGACAGATGGGACAGAAACATTGCATCTGGGTCGTATAAACACAATCACCTGGCTTTTTACACCAGCTGTATGTGTTGTTTTTGAGTAAATGTGTCTCCAAATGGCTTGTTTTTGGGGGAGCTGCTGCTCTCCCCTCGACATTCCCCCTCTCCCTCCATCTTGCTTCCATCTTCTCCCCGTTTGTGTTTGGTCTTCTTTGTTTGTGTTTGTACTTTCTGCAGCAGTCACACGTTTCTCTCGATCCCTTCTAGCTCCCGGCCCCATATCCATCTACCAAACCTCAGGTCCAGCCTCCTCCCCTCTGCCTCTCTCCCAACATGAATTATTAAAGGCGATCCATACGGGGAGAACAGCGGCAGCTGCCTGAGCTGCAGGAGCCGGCGCAGTCAAAGGCGTCGGGGCTCCTCGGCTCACAGTGGAAGGAAAGGAAATAAAAAGAGGTGATGGGGAATAGATGACAGGAGAAAGGAGTAGATGAGAGAGGAAATGAAAATGTGCCTTTGATGAAGGAAAATACTCATCAGAAACATACCAAGAGTGTCGCTTTGCTCCTCGAATCTCCCGTTCAACCGCTGAGGTGTGTGAAATGCTTGGTAGGGCCGAGCCCCGCCTTCGAGGACGAAGCTCCTCCCCACCTCAGAGCTGCAGTTTCTGAGAGTCACTCTTAAAGAGCAGCCCTCTCCTGTGAGCTCCTTCAGACTAGCCAGCAGCAATTGGCAAACACCTGGTGGAACTGCGCATCTCATTATATGAGTTATTTGTTAGTCCGCTGATAAAAAAAAAAAAGTTGCTAAAGGGTTAATAGAGAAGCAATGTTGCGATGACTTCTTGAGTTTCTTAAAGAGACAAAGCCCCAATTACGAAGTCAAATTTATTTTAAATCATATTTGATACATGCAGCATTTTACTACAACTGAAGGTAATGTAGTTACATGATTGCGCTATAAAATGGCGAAAATGCAGCTGGAAAACATAATTCTGCCTCTTTAATGAAACACATCCCAATCTAGTCTTAACACACATTTTCCTAACAAAATCAAACGGTCGCTCACTCACCACACAAACAACCGCATGAGCCAGTGTAACTAACCACAAGTACAAACCCACAAAGCTCCCTTTGACTTTCGTCGGTCGGCGCCCAGCGTCTCCCTCCGGAGAGCCAGATGTGATCTTACATTCACTTTGTCTATTTATCCTGGGTTTTGCACAACAAAGTCGCCGGGAGTCGTCCCGGCTGTCGGACAGGAGAGAACGCGCGGCCCAATTAAGTGTCAAATTCTGGGTTGTTTCCAAGCAACCCACATTCAGCCACAACTGCTGAGAGGGAGACCGGGCTTCAAAGCTTTTGAAGGATGTTTTCACCGTTTGAATGGGAGCTCTCAGCGAACGCTTCCTGCGTGGGGAGAATAGAAAGAAGGCCGTGAGAATGAGAGAGGTTGTGATGAGAGAAAAGAGGCGCCACTTTGCGATATGATTCACTGACAACCTGCAATCAGATCTGAGTTTTAACAAAATGAACCCGTTTGATGTGGAATCCTCGTTTTGGATGATCACAAGAAAATGCTGCCGGTTAGTGGTTGCTGACCAGAAATTGATGGATTTTATGAGAAATCTGGTCAATTAGGCAACAGAAAAATCGATTCAAGGGTAAATTTGATTTTTTTTTTTTATTGGCAAAACCAATTAACTCTTACTGCTTATTTGGAAAGTTATTCCAATAAGTAGCAGCTTAGGTACGATAGTCCAGCCAACTGAATATTTCAATGTGAGCCATGGCTACACGCTCCGAAACCTTTGGTGAAAATAAGCAGTCGATTTGTGTATACATTTCTTTCCTAATTATTTCAAAGTGAGTGGGACTCCTTTGTGTAACGTGTGTAAGCCTAATTACATCTGAATTAACCCTTTCCCTTCTCTGTGGTGGTTTTGGTGCAACCTTATTGCAACGTGTGGTTTGTTTAAAGGGGCAGCATTATGTAAACTGACTTCTTTTTTAGGTTTTCATCATGCTAATGTTATTCCCTCTTCAGAAACATACCTGGAGCGTTGCTTTGATTCGTTCATGCGTTTTTGAGAAATCATTTAATCACCCATGGCAACCATTCAGCTGAGCAAAATGCCAGTGTGGAGCCTTGGAGATGCCTTTTCCAAGTTTCCACAGAGCAACCCTCCTCCGCGACTCCCTCACTCGGCTCCTTCAGACTAGCCAGCAGCAATTAGCAAACACCTGGTGGAGCTGAGCATGTCCTGAGCTCGTTATAGCAGCTACTTCTCAGTGCGACGCTGGTAAAAACATCGCTAAAGGGCTAATAGAGGAGCCATGTTGTGATGTCAAATTTATTTTTACTCATATTTGGTAAGTACATCAATTTTATAATACCTGAAGGAAACACAGTTACTGGATTGTGCTATTAGATAGCACTATGTGACTGGATGATGGACAATACTGCCCCTTTAAAGGAACCCAGCATGCATATGGTCATTGTGACGATGGATGCCTCTGTGTAAAAACGTACTGCAGGACATCGACATGCTGACTGGACGAAAGCAACATTAGGTTTGGTGTTATGCGATAAAAGTAAAAGTTTGTTTGGGAGGTAAAATATTTTAGCTCAAAGATTGCTTGATGTGCACAAATTTTCACATATTTTTAAAATCTATATCACAAAAAAAGAAAAAAAAATCTATGAAACCACTCTGCCCCAGTGACTCAATATTTTTTAATTTAGCAGAGCAAAAATACGATCATTAATACTGCATTACTTGTAATAGATTTACAAGGCTATGTTTATTTAGAGAATTTTCTCAAATTAATTCTTCCGTTTACGTTATTAACGATATTTAAAAGATATCTGCATGTGTTACCCTCTGCTTGTTCATGCAAGCTTGAGAAACAGCAATGAAAACCACTGGGATCTGCTGTAACACATTAAAACAACCCCAAAAACATGATGTGCAAAATCCAAACAATTTACTTAGCAACAGACTACTACATATTATTTTCATCGCCAGAAAAAAATAAATGAAATAAAACAGTGAAGGTCGAGGAAAAAAATTCCTTAAAGTAGCAGCTGGAGATTTAAACTGATGGTTCGTTATAAAGGAGCTGTCGTTTCAAAAAAGTGATGGAGGGAGACTGTGTTCGGGGTATGAATATTTGATGTAATCTGAGCTTCTTTGGAATATTAATTCAGTAGCCTGTGTGCATATTTCTGTTTGTGAGCACCTGGAAACCCCTCACAGGTGAATTCAAGCCACTTCTTTTCCATTTTCATCCAGGTTTCAAGTGAGGCTTTTTGCATAATGAAGTTATTTGCATAAAAAAAAAAGATGAAAAGAGGAATTTGAAGCAACAGAAAAGTAACAGAATGGTGTCACATCTCAAAGAGCTTTCAAGGTTTTGGGTTTTGAAACCCAGCCTGGTGTTCTTCTGCAGGGAGTTGGCGTGTTCTCCAGGACGGCGTGGGTTCCCTCTGTGTGTTCTGGCTTCCTCCCAAAGCTCAAAAATATGCATGTTAAGTTAATTTGTCTTTCTAAATGCGAGTGTATTCATGTGTGGTCATTTGTCCTGTGATGGACGGCCAACCTGTCCCAGATGAGTCCGTCCACAGCCACAGGAGACAGAAACCCATCTCCTGTGACCCTGTAAGAAAAGTGAGACCAACATCTGGGATTACTTCTGGTTTTCTATCAGCTACTTCAAGAAGCAGCATTGCGTGTTTTCCTGCTATTTTATAACACAATCATGTAACTACGTCACCTTCAGTTGTTATAAAAATGCTGGACATGTCAAATATGACTTAAAAGGAATTTTACTTTATAATTTAATGCCTTGAAATTGGGACTCTGCCTCTTTAAGAAGCTGCTGCTCTTTCTGAAACTCCGCCTTCAGGAAGTCATCACAACATGGCTCCTCTATTAACCCTTTAAAAACGTTTTTAGCAGCTGATGCAATAGTTTCAGGTGTTTGCTAATTGCTGCTGGCTAGTCTGGAGGAGCTGAGTAGAATCAAGGCAACACTCCAGGTATGTTTCTGATGATAAAACATCATTATAAAATTATGTAAAACTAAAGAAAAATGTATTTTCCACAACACTGCCCCTTTTAATTTTAATTTATTTTATGTAGCGTTCAAGCAGTTAACAGTCATGATCAGTTGTCCTTGCAAATTGAAGATGGTGTATGATTTTATCTTCTGACTCGATAATGGGATAAATCTCATTATTTCGTTGAGATGCAGTCATCAAATCAGATGCTAACTTCAGTGTTGTGTTTTCCTCCTTAAAAAGTGGAGGAGTTTACCACATTCATCATGGTTCAACATGTTTCCTATCACAACACTGAGCGGAAAAAAGATTACCATGACCTTTAGAAAGAGATGAAGAGGGAAAAAAATAAAGCAGGATTTAATTTTCTGATGCTTTTTAATTTGAATTTTTATGTTTTCTAGCTCAAAATATGCCATTTAAACCAATTTAATACCCACCAAAGAGGCTTGATAGCACATTATTTAATATAAGACTCATGTATTTTGTCTCAAAACGTGATGATTTGAGAAAATGAGAGCGTTGGCTATTACAGATTGATATCATGATACAGCCTCAACCTCTTCCTGTTCATATTAGCTGACCTGCATTGATCGGAGCGGTGTAACATCAGCGTTTGGCGCCGGGGTTTTTTGTGTGTGTGCTTTCTTTCCACCTAACCGAGGGTCACGCCGACACAAGTCACCGCGACCCGCCGTTCTCCTCTCTGCTGTTTGCTCTGCAGTGACCACACGATGACAAACAAACAATCGGCCTTCCTGGTGTGGCGCGGATCAAAGTGTAGCTCTGTCACACCGGGGGAATGAAGAGGAGAGAGGTGGACTTGAAGGGAAAGAAATGTAAGTTATTCCTCCTTTTTTTTTTAATTATTCGTCTCTGCGGCTTCTCACAGGAGATTCTGAAGGCTTGTTCAATAATGCATTGATTTTCTTTGTGAACTTTTCTCTCTTTGATTGGATGTAAATGACCTTTTCTTTATGACTTATATGAATATGGATGAAAGTGTGGATTCAGGAAAAAAAAAAGGTCGCCGCGCCTTGTCTGCAGGGTTTTAGATCCGTCCTCGGAGAACATATTGCAGGAGGACAAGGGAGACGAAAGGAATCGACTGGAAGGACAAAAATGTTACAATAATCCACTTTATTGTGTTGAGTAATCATTGCAGACCTGACACTAAAACTTTGAGCTGCTGTTTGGAAGCTAGCAAACATTTTTTTTAATAAGCGCTACCTTAAATTTACCAAATAGCACAAAATAAATCCTTTTAATCAAAAGCCTAACATTTTAAGTTTTTCTATGTTGTGTGATTTAAATAATTATAGAACATAGTTAAATAATTACACAAGTTTCTACTCAGAAAGATAAATGTCAACGTCTTAAGAGGGATTAGCAGAAAGGGTCCCTCAATGTCAAACTTCCAAGTTCTGGAATCTGAAGTTTCTCACCAACCCCAACCTCAAAATCCAACATGGCCGCCTTCATACATATCGCTAAAGTGTTTCAAAGTACAAAATTCAGAGATGCTTGTTTTGCTAGCAGCAGTTAGCTTAGCCATTGAGGGCCTCTAAGCAAATCTAATCGTCTCTGTGTTTGCCTGAAATCACAAACATCTCATCTGCTCTTCAGTTCCTTCAGATCGTTGAATGATGCGTCGCTTTTTGAAATCTTTTAGCCTGTTTTATCTGGTCCAGTGGGTTGAAGTCAGCTGATTTTGTTGGCAGCAGCCAATTCCTGGGCGTGGCTTGAAAGATTTTATTTCAGAAAAATGAGGAAGTTATAATTTTTTACGTAGAATTGGGGCGGCTCTGATAGCTTTTTATTTCTTACTAAATGAAGCCGTCATTCAGGAACTACTTCTTTGTATTTACCCATACACATTTTTTTCGATTATCTGAACTATTTAAATGTAACAAATAAGTAGAAACAGAACAAATCTGTTGTTTTTTTTTGTTTTTTTTTTTTACAAAATTGTACTTCCAACAGTTAAACTTTGGTACAAATCAAATTGGTTTAATCTTAAATTAGATACTTAACACTTTTACTGGCTTCTCATGCGGACTTCCTGGTCTTTTTTTCCTCTTCCTTGCTCTCAGCATGGTGCATCTAAACCTGAGACATTCGACTCGCTCCATCTACCTGGGCCTGGCGTGTGTGTCCTTAACTCTCCACCTTCTTCTGGCCTTGTTTTGCCTCTCCGTCCTCCAGTCCGCCTGTGTCCTTCCCACTTCCTCCTCATCCTCCGTTCCAAGGATAGATCCAGTCTCGCACGCCTCCTCCTCCTCTTCTTCTGCTGCCTCAAATAAACAAGCCAACAGCCGCCAACACGGCGATGGTCACAAGCCCAGCGTCGGTGGCACGATTGACCACGCAGGGAACGACTCGTTCAGCGAGGATCTGGAGAAGGCGAAGAAACTAATCGGAGTTGGAAAAGTGAGCAAAAAGGAGAGCAGTCGCTCCAAGCTGGAGGAGCTGTTCAGACATCCTTTATACAACCTGCCACGCCCAAAACTGCAGGAAGACGATTGGCTGCTGAGGCTGAAAACAGATGCAGAGGCAGAGGAAACTGAACAGGAAGAAAAATCGAATCGAGACTCCGTCACTAGCGACAGCGACTGGTAGGGGAGATTAATCAGAAAAACACAAACCTGAAATCAGCAGCCTAGAAGGTCAAGCTTCTTCAAGAAGTCTTCATTTTCACTGTCTAAATGAAACCCAGATACACTAGGAAGTAAACTAGCTAGCAAAGTGTTTTTTTTTTATTTGCAAAACAACCTCAACCTCAAAAATGTTGAAAACCAAACTTCATTGTCCTTGAACTTTACAGTTATATCATTCACTGTGTTGATATGGCACAAGCCCACACTAACGTTTGTAGGTGCAATGAGAGAAAATGCAGCGTGACTCATTAGTATTACCCCGGCTGGTGACAGATAAAGAACTACAGCTATTGTGTTCCCTAAACGTGTTTTTACCAACAATTAAAACTATTAGAGACATTTAAAAAGACAAGCCATTTGACAAACATTCACGTTAGGTGTTAATGTAGCCATACCTTTTATGAAATTCCTTCCGCTGTTTTTTTATTGGCCAGCTCTGCTTTATGCCACTGTACGTACACTGGAACAAGTCTCGCTCTGCAGGCAAAGTGCCAGTGAAGAGGAAGGCTATGATAAAGTCACCTGGACCAGAGATGAGGAGACCCACCCTCCCTGGCTGAGGTTCCACCTGGGCATCTCTCGCTGGGAGCTGTACGACAGGAAAGACCTCAACCTGGCCCAGCTGACTCATTACTTGGCGACGCAGCGCATCCTGGGGGCCGGTGAGTAAATATGGCGACAGGTGAGAGAGCGGAAGTGGCACACGAGGATAAAATGTTGTTGTCGCTTCAGGTTTTAGTCTGATAACACAAGCGGGCTATCCTGGAGGCAGAAACGAGTATTCCCTGAATAAGTCAACACTTTATAAATTTTTTTAAGGAACATATCCACACATTCACACATAAAAACGCAGAAGATAGAGGAAAATCAAATGGCAACGCTTGCCTGCGCAGTGGGACGTACCAGAACAAGCCCAGGAGGGTCTCAGATAAAAAGAGGGTTAAAAAGCAAACAGCGAGGAGGCGAGTCGGGCGGTAATTGAGTTCCTGGAGGTCAGTGAAGAGCCGACTGCAGCCTCCGACAGAGACCGTAATGTATTATTAAATCCAAACAAGCAAACGGTGCAGAGAAAAACATCGCTTCATCATCATAACTTCTTTATTTGTTTGTTGTCGTGCGGTTACAAAACTTATATTTTACTTATTCAACACCACTGAAAGCACACACAGTAACAGAATCTTTCACAAATGCTTTCTGCATACAGGATACAAGCTTAGAAGTCAACGTTTAGCTCTGATTGGTGCAGACAGAACATGTAGCTCTCATCGGAGTAAGCTAATGAAAGTTCAATACACAAATGATATATTTAGTTTGCGTGTTTCTGCTAGAAAAGATCACAAAAACGCCCCAAAAATGATTTTAAATATAGAAAACTTTGTACCACTGAGGAACAGTAGCTGCGTTTCCATTACAAATGTGTACAAAACTTTGTCAACATTCTGATAATATATTAAAAAAACACACAATTTTGCATCTGCAATGTTTCCATTAAATAAGAGACGCATTTGAAATCCCATGTGAATTGTTCACGGCATCTATTGTTAAAAAAAAAAAGTGCGGATGCGTCATCCTCCTCTTCCCCCTTCCTGTCGTCTTCTTCGTCTTTTCCGCCAGTAGTAAACATATGGGGTTATTGATGACGACTTGTGTGACGCGAAAAAAACAAGTATTTCTAATTTTGTGAAACTAGAAATACTTGACAAAATATCGATACGTTCGAAAAACCACCTTGTCCTAACACAAAAACATTTCAGCAAAAAACATGAATTTTTAAAATCCAACAAATTTATTTTTACAGTTCCAATTCGCACAATTGTATAGTATGTGGAGACGCAGCTGGTGAGGTACTTTCTTTTAGCTGTGATAAGAAGCTTCTGATGTTGCTCATTCAGGAATGGCTTAAATCAAGTAATGGGACAATTGTAACACATTTCCTTGTTAGTGTCTGACTGAAGCTCTGATTCCAGAACACTTGAACGGGCTTTTTCTTCCACTTAACTTTCCATCGATATGCTTGGTTACAGCAACCGGTTTCCTTAGCAATAACTTTTTGTGGCTTAGCCTTCCTGTGGCTGGTGCCACTGAATAACTGTCAAGTCAGCAGTGTTGTTCATTTCTGTATTTTTTTTAATTCTGTTTCAGTCTTATGCCATATCAAAATCTTAAGAATCTGAATTTTAAATTTTAATCATAAAATCAGCAGAAACGACTGCTTGAACGACATCACTCTGTGTTTAACGAAACCATATAATGTCTGAGTATCAGTTTTTCACTTCAGTCATTGAACTGAGTTCACTTCTTATTTGACAAACTTATTCGATGAAGACATCCATAGTTTCTCATTTGGAGTCTGCACTGGCGTCAGCACGCTGCAGAATAAATAATGTACTGAGATGTAATGTTGTTATTGATTTTCCAGTGCAGATTAAGCTCAAATCTCTGCGACAGGCTTTTTTTTCTCCCTTCAGCGTGACAATCCGGTTTTCCATGTTTAACTTCTCAATCACCAAAGTATCTATTTAAATACATTTAAATGAGATTTTGTTTGTGCAACCTGACGAAACCAAACTTACAGTTCATAAAAACTCAATTTATTCTGAAACCTGAGCATCCGGTTAGTAACTTGATGACAAAAAAGTGACACGTCTGAATTGTATTTACACTGATGAGTGCATTTTCCGAAGCTTGAAGGAAGCTGATTTGGGTGAAAAAAAAAAAAAAAAATTATGAAAATGATTTTTAAATCCCTGCAGAGAAAAAACTGCTTCAGTGCAGCCATATTTTAAAGGCTCCACATTAATAACATGCACTATTAAATCCTACTGTGTGAATTAAGTCATTGTATCAGTTTCATCAGTTTATCCAAATCTGTCTGCAGTGTGAAAATAGACGCTGAGCAGCAGCTCAGTTATGTAATATGCCACCATGTGGAGAAACAGACACATTGCGCCTCTCAGCTACAACCCAGGCTGTTCTTCCCTCAACAACACTAATCTCGTCTTTAATGTGCGTAGCATGTACCTTACTGTGGCACGAAAGCAGGGATGAAAGACGACACCCTCTGTATTTTATAATTTATACGCCACTGTAACCGTTTGATGTTTGTTTTTAAGTTCAAAAGAAAGGAGGCACCCAGCTGAAGCTGCTCGTATCGTTCCCAAACTACGGCCAGGCTCTGCTCAAACCCATGAGGTAAGACACGATGTTCTGACTGAAACCTCTGAGGCTCACACAGCCACAGGTGGTTCATATTTTATTAAAGAAAAAAGCAACATACAGTTGTGTGTGTGTGTGTGTGTTTTCGTTGCCCACAGACAATCCAGGGACGCTGAGACGGATGTGAACCTGTTTTATTTCTCCGACTTTGAGCGACACAACGCAGAGATCGCCGCCTTCCATCTCGACAGGTACGAATGATCAGTGTACGAAAAGTTTTAGTTGGAGCCCTCACTGCATTTATTGCCACTGAATGAAAACGAGTGTGCCTTTGCTGTTCTATATATATGATTAAAATCTATGCTAGGAAATAATTGTTTGCTATTTACTCTCAATCCAATCATCGTCAGCTCTAAAATTTCCTTTCATGCAAATGCAACTGAAGCACTCTTTGAATTTGTGTACACATTTAGGAGCTTTTAATTAGTAATACACAATAAATGATAAAAATGACATGTCACAGTGGTCGGTTTCAAAATGGAAAAGGCTGAAGAACATGCAGCATAGCATAAGTAAAGCAGTGATTGTTGGGCCGTACGAGTCAGAAAGTAGTTTTCAACAGTGACTGTGACAAACGATGCTTTATGTCAGGCTGACTGGTTAGCCTCTTTTGGAAAATGAGTAACATTACTTGAAGACGATAAGCTAAATGAGCAGGAACGAGATTTATTTTCACAATAAGAACAGACATCTGAAAGCTAACAGACCTGCGATCAGATCTAAGCAGAAGCCGATGAAATGATTGGAAGAAAGTAGGTTATGCAGCCTGTCAACAAACCCGCCAAGGTGATGAGTGATGGCTCAATGCCACAGACTTTAGCTGTTTTACTGTTATATATAACTCTGCTTACGAAAATACATACACTATTTCTGTTTGTAAGGGATTTGTTTCATGCTATGTAACATTTTCCCTTCAACGTCTCAGAGTGCTGGGCTTTAACAGAATCCCGCCGGTGGTCGGTCGACTCATCAACGTCACCACACAGATCAGAGAGGTCACCACTGACGAGAGGCTCTCCAGGACCTTCTTCACCTCCCCAGGTATGTGAGGCAACGCACGCGCACACCTCCGGATCTGCCGGAGCGCAGACATCTAATACGTGCTGCTCTTTCATGGAATCCCAGTCTGCTTTTTCCTGCCATCGCTGCGTCTTTCCTCTCGTTTCAGCCGGAAACGTGTGTTTCTACGGTAAGTGCGAGTACTACTGCTCAGTGGAGCACCCGGTATGTGGCCGGCCTCATGCGCTGGAGGTGTCCCTCGCTACCATGCTGCCCGACCTCAGCCTGGCTCCCCGCAGATCCTGGAGGTCACCGTGGAGACGGTCCTACAGCCGCACAAAGCTGGCACAGTAGGTAGCCTCTTATTTAGCGAAGAATAGCATTTGCTTGCAGAAGTATTTGCTGCTCTTCAACTCTTCCATATCTTGTCAAATTTTGACCCAAAGGAGCGCCTAACTAGGAAGTCGGTGGCTTTCGAAACGTCTCCCAACAAAAATCATAAATGAATGGAGTCCATTTGTTTTTAGCTTTCCTGAGTCAACACATTTTAGAACGAAGTTGGACTGTAATTCCAGCTATGAATCACATACATGTGCTTCTATTTCACCGTTTTGCACTATCGCAAGCTAAACTCCGAATAAAACACATTGAGGCTTGTGGTTTGAACACGACAAAATGTGCAAAAGTTCAAGGTGGATGAATATTTTTTGTAAGGAATATCAGTCCCTGCTGCTGACACACCTCACTTCTTGCTTTACTTTAGAAGCTTTATTGCAAATTCTCTTACACCCTTTAACTCTTGTTGTATTTTTTTTGCATGCACATACTCATTGAAAAAGCAGCATGGCAGAAACATTACCGTTGCCATCCTGTCTCATCGTCTAAAGTACCATGAGTTTGCACTGACCTCCAGTGGTGAGAGAGAAAACTGCAAGGACTAGTATGTTTTATGCATTTGTGTCCAGTCCTATCCTGCAACTTTAGCATGCAGCCAATCCTGATCCAAATATCTGAAAATGACATCATCATGCTATTAAGTTTTAAAAATGCCTTTTAGCAAGTTGTCCATTTGACTCAGGTGTGTTGGAGCAGAGATACATCTATACGCCGCAGGATGGTGGTTCTTATAAAAGGTTTATGATGACAGTTTTCTACTATTAAAACCAATAGCTGGAGGTGCTGTGGTGGCGCAGGGGCAAAGCACAACCCATGTATTGTGGCCTTGGTTCTGAGAATACACACGATGTTAAAATCTGTAATTTTATTTGTACAGAATAATACTACGAACATGGCAGCAAAGTCAGTATTTATGCTCTTTTGTAAATTATACAAATGTGTAAATTGCCGTTTACTTTTTGTCCCCAGCTGGGAAAAGGACGCTGCTTACTGTGACACCGTGAAGGAGACGCCTCCGTACAACCGCGGCACCAGACTGGTGGATCTCATCGACATGGCTGTGCTGGACTTCCTCATGAGTCCGTTCATGTTTTCAACACCAAACATGGAAAAACTATCAACAGAACTCAGTGAGAAAAATAAAGCATTATTACTGGTTATTTTCTTTGCTAGGCAACATGGACCGACATCACTACGAGACGTTTGAGGAATTTGGCAACGAGACTTTCCTCCTTCACCTGGACAACGGTCGGGCGTAAGATGATTTAAAATGAACACCATTGTTTTTTAATGGTTCATTTTATTTGTTATTAATTGATGCATCTGTGTTGCCTCTAAAAGCAGTTTTTAATAATTATCTAGATTTGGGCGACATTCTCAGGACGAGCCGTCTATTTTAGCTCCTTTGGTGCAGTGTTGCAGGTAAATCCAATAAAAAAAATTTTAAAAAAGGGAAAATTGAAGAACAAAATCTGCAGTGCTGTGAAATGTATTTGGAGAATATTAATCAGAGGTTTCTTCTTTTTTTGTAACAGCTATATTATTCAAAATCATACCAAAAACTTTGAGTTATCTGTGATTGGCTACACTTAGCTCAGCCACACGTTACTGCCTCTTCTCCAGAATAAAACAGTTACTTCACTAGAACCCGTCTGACAGCAGGAAGTAGGGTAAAAGTAAACCAATGAGAAAGAAGCTGAACTTTTTGGAAGGTGTGCGTAAAACACAGCATAACGAAATTAAACTAATTGAAATCATCTCTTTGTATTTAATCAAGTTAAATTTGATGTTAAAGTTTGTTCTGAAAGATCTCGGTGTGATAAAAAACAGGGAAAACAACAGAAGTCTGTAAGGGAGCAAATACTTTTCACAACGCTGCATCTTACTGAAAATCTCAGAACTTTGAGTCGATTTTTCTCCACCTTCTGCTCCTTTTCCGTAGAATCCGTCGCTCCACCCTCCTCCGCCTGAGGCTCTTGTCCCGTCCTGACTTTCGTCTGAGTGATGTCATGCGGGAGTCGTTGGCCCAGGATCCGCTCTCAGCCGTGGCCCCCCTCCTCTCCGAGCCACACCTGTCTGCTTTGGATCGACGCCTAGCAACCGTTTTGGCGGCCGTTCAGTCTTGCCAGGACAGGAACGAGGATGTCGTTTATAACGATTTGGATGAACACGACGATCAACAGCTTGGGGAAAATCCGTGACAATAAATTATATATTTTCTATATTTAGCATGTGCGTCCCATATTTTGTCCCCGGTTTTGTAATTTAGCAGGTTGCGTTTCAAACTGTCAGAGAAACTCTCTGAGGTCCTTTTCCTTTGATGCTCTGACGACAGCGTCCTTATGGGCCCAATTAGTCCTACCACTTTAAATATTTACATGAATAATTAAGAGATAATAATGAAACGACGACTGAACTAAAAACATTCATTTAACAAATCAACAAGAATTCCAATTATTCGTCATTTAAGCTGATTTGTTCACTGCCGTCCTCAAATGACAATCCTGTTATGCTCAAAAATCTTTAAAAGTGTTTTTAGCTGAGCACACTCACCAGCAACTTTATTAGGTAAATCATAATATTACTGGTTCTTTTTCCGTCATGCTAGAGGTTCAACAAGATGTTTGAAACATTATTTGAATGTCTATACGACCTTTAATACCTCAGTAAATAAAGCTAGCCCACTTGAGAAATTGTTTTTACACCTATAAATTAGCACATCACAACCAGTTTTTCTGTTTGTTATGCTATTTTGTTAATATTTAAGAAAACAAACTCCAACGTTTACATGGATCTGGTGACATCACATGAAGCGTCATAGTTATGTTGTATGCATCGCTCTTGTTTTGTTTTTTTTCCTGAAAATTAGCTGATTTTTGCTAACTGGTTAGCAAAGAAAAATCACACAGTTAATGGCTAAAATAATTCAGAACAAGTGGTCACAAATAAGCCAATTGTAGCAGAATAAAACTATTTTTCTGTTTTAAAACGATAAACTCAAGGCACGCTGTGGAAAATCAAAGGTTGACATTTGTGCCTCTTGTGATGTCATCAACTCCCCCCACACAGAAAGCAGGAAAAAGTTTTTCTATTCCTGCACTTTTCGTGAAATCAAGCAGACATTTATACTTAATTTAAAACCCTGTGTTTTATTCTTACTTGTTCATTTGTTACAAGAGAAAAGAAAAACAGAATAGTTTTCTTTAAAATCTCATTTCACATTTTCTCAGCCAGACAGTAAGGCACTCGTTTTATTAATTAAATTACAATTTATTAATTCTCTCAGTATTTTTTTTTTTCCAAATTAATGTCGCTCTCTCGGGTTATTTTGTTGTTACGGGTGAAATCTTTCGTCTCCAAAACCACTAAATTACATCAACGGCGCAAAATCTTTTACTTTGATTTGATCTCACCAAATGTTGTCAAGACAACATTTCGCGATAAACCTGAAACTACTTTCATTTTCGAAACGTCACCGGAGGAGGAACAACGGAGGCTTTTGTGGGAAGCTCCACCACGAAGACTTTAGAAGTGCTTCCGCTCCGGACGCTTCTTGCATATTTTTAAGAAGAAGTGCTTCTCTTCATGTACCTGAGTTGTTTCTGTGCTTGTTTAAGCTGCGGAACAGCAGGAAGCGTGGATAGTTTTTTTGTGTTTTGTTTTGTTTTGTTACATTTAGCCACAGAGAAACTCTGTTTGCAGGGCCTGTACGCTGACCAGTGATGGACCCGCTGGATTTCCTGGAGCCCGCTGAGCTGCTCACGTTTTTCCACTGTCGTAAAACAGAAATGTCCTGCATGGAAAACCCGCTGATCTTCCTGAACCAGCTCAGGGACCACAACCTGATACCGGAAGACAAATACAAGGTAAAGTTTTCAAGCGTCGTGTGTTGTGGTGTGAGCGGGGCAGGACACGCCCACCGCTCCAAAGCGGATCGTGTGTGTGTGCGCGCGGGAAATAAACACGGACTCTGTTTCGTGGGCCGTTTTATCCAAATAAGCTGGGTCACAGCTGATCGAGTGAACAATCTGAATGCCACCAGTCCACTTACTCTTCGGTCTCCAGCCTCTAGTTGTCAATTTGGATGTAAATAGTTGCTTCTTTTAGTAAACTTGCGGCTTATTTTTATTGCACAACTGAAGTGAAGTTTATTGGTAGTTTACGGGCTCAGGTGACGGAGCAGGTAGGTCGCGGCTCGGAGGGTTACGGGTTCGAACCCCGTTCCCTCCCCGGGACAAACTGGGGAAGGACATCCGGCGTAACCCATGGCAACCGAAATGGATACTTACAAAGTGACAGGATACTTACAAATTTGTAAAAAATAAACAAACATTACTAAAAACTATATTTAAAATCTGCTTACTGTCACATAGACAATACATGTGTGTAATTTTTAAAATGTCGCTTGAATTACAAAGTCATACTGTCATGATGTGAGGTGGTGAGGGAGGACACAGGCAGACCCAGGTTGAAGTGATGGTTACTTAATGATAAATATCCACGGGACAGAACAACTGGGAGCACAACGAACATTACACGACAAGGATCGACCAGAAACAAAGAAACGAGACACAGCTGGGAACAAACAGGGAAGACAGAGACTCACAGGGGAACAGACTAATGAACACAGAAAAACGTCAAAATAAATACACAGAAAACACAGATCACCACACATACCAACTTTCCTATCTTTCAATTGAATTAATTCATCTTGTTTCTCTGATGTTTCTTCAGAGAAACTTCTAATAACAACCAGTATAACTTGGTCCTTAAAATGCTAAACAAATCCATATTTTTTATAAACCTGAAGTGACAAATGACAACCATATTTTTTTTGCCATTTTGCTGACGATGTAGTACTGATTTCTCTCGATGTCTCTTGGTCTGTGTCTAGATAACGATCCGGATGAAAAGTAAAGATAAAATTAGGAGAGCTGTTTATGAAATCTTAGACTGCCTTGAGAAAGAGAACTCGGAGCACATCCCGCTGTTCTGGAGATGTGTCTTCAAAGACGTCATCATGAACCAGTACCCCACCCTGAAGCTGCTGCACAATAGCCTCATGGACGGTAAAAATGTCTTATATTGAACATCGTTATCACTTGCTTTTATTTATTCAGCTCCTGTGTTGGAAGAAAAAAGTCATTCCCTCTCATTGTTTGTTGGTTTCCACAAGTTATTCGTAAATTCTCTGCTTTAAGGCTCTTTCCACTTTGACCCAAAACTACCTGAAAGGAGGGAAAGCGAAGAGAGCGACGAAAGGGGAAGCTCGAAGGTTTCCGATGGCGAGGAGAAGGAAACGAAGAGCGCCAAAAAGAAGAGGAAGCACAGAAGCGGGAGCAGCGAAGGCGACGATGAGCAGTCGGGCTCGTCGGCAAAACAGACTCCAAGTCAGAAGAAAAAGGTCAAGAAAATACATTTCTGTAAGTCACCTCTCTGGAAGTTGCAACTTTTTTCATTACTCATATTTTCTTTTTCCACACTTATGAAGACTTTGAAAATACTGAAATCAAATTCCAGACTTTTCCAGACTGCAAAGTAATTTTTAATAAGTCACAAAGTGTCAGCGGTGCAAATAAGCAGCTTTCTTTTTGTGGCAGCCATGTTTAATGTTAACTCAGGGGGTCTTTCCCAACTATTTGATTATTCCGACTGACGGTAAGCAGTAATTCAGATTTTTTTAGTGGAACTCAAACGCTGCTGTTTGTCCACCTACCGGCAGCGAGCTTTCACCCCTCTGTAAATGATCTATCGCTTTTGTAATTCATCGTTACCTACATATTTTTATGGCTATAGCTCCTCTGATTTTACATGTTGAATGTTTTTTATAGTCCGTGAAAGTTCCAGTTTGAAGATGAAAAATCCCAGTTTGTTAAATTTTTTTCCTCAGCGTCTCCAAGGAAAGGGGAGGCGGGTGAGATTTGGACCTGGCCAATCTATAAGACCCAGCTGCCTGTGACCTGTGGCGAGGTGGAGGGGACGCTCATACGAGACAAGCTGGCTAGAGGTCAGACTGCGTTCGTTCACCTGTTAGATCTCCAGGAGTCATTTACGTGAAAGAATCGAGTCGTTCTGTTTTCAGGTGAAAAGTGCATCCTGGTGGACAAAAAGCAGTTCACTCCGTCTGAATTTGAGAAGCTCGCAGGGAAAGGGAGCGCCAAGAACTGGAAATTGAGCATCCGATGCAAGGACACCCCTTTGGGAAAACTTATTAAGGTTTGCCAAAACGCCTCTTTGGAACTATGCATTTATTTGCGGTCCCTTATATCCATTCACTCACATGCTGTCGTTCCTTTGAAAGGACGGGCACCTGAAGGCAGCGGTCTACAAAAGAAGAATCAAACAGGTAAGAGCAAAACAACAACAACAAAGAAAGAAATCCGAATTATTTTTGACTCTCTCATCCACGACTTTAATTGCCAGGCCAGAAAATCCTTGTTTGCTGCCAGTCATTCAAACACAGGTACGTTATTTCAGAACCCACCGAGATTCATAATTACCATTTTCTGCTTTTTCACCTGAAAACCTTCATTTTTCACTGTCAGATGAAGAAGACAGTGAGGACGAAGAGGAAGCACAGTCTTTAACAGAGGAAACCTCAGGTGCCGGTTTCTACACAACACTAACAGACAACATAATAGCAGAGGAGGTGCTGATGTAATAAATATCATTTGCACAAAGGAGAAGAAACGGAAGAACAAGGCGAGTCGACTCAGGTGAACCTGGATCATTGCAAGACAAAGTTCAAAGTGACGTGTGGAGCTTTAACTGGGACTTTATACAAATTTCGATTCGCATCAGGTGACCACGACTCAGCCAACAAACAATAAGTGTTAAACTAAAACAATTCTGCTGTCAGACGTATGAAACATGTCTGTTATCTTTTATTCCCCACCCGCTAGGGAAATGTGGGAAAAGTATTCGCACCGAGTTGAGCTGGATGAGTCCGGAGGAGTTTGTGAACACAGCGTTAAACCAGAGAGACGCCGCCTGGCGGAAGGACATCTTGTACGAAGGGGAACCCCTCAGCGCTCTCATAGAGGTAGACATGACTCAGAAACCCATCATGATGACGTAGATTAGATTGTTATAACTGAAATATCGGATTTCGGGTTGCAAATCTAAACTCTAATCTGAAGTGCATTTGGTTAAACATTTTCAAACCTGTTGTGCGGACGTCCGAATCGTGGACCAGTGAGCGTCGGGAGTTGGGGTGTTTTCGGATCTGCTGCATTTTGGATTAGCGCCCCGACTCTGTGACGTCCTACATTAACTTTTATAAGGACACAACAGGGACAAACCCAACCAAACTCAGACAGCTTATCAGAGAAAGAGGCTGGATAGAGTTGGGGACAAAGAAAGATGCACGCAGACTCAATACATGTTTAGCTAAAAGATGAGAAGAGCTGATTTACTCCATTGTGAGAGAATAAAATCAGCTCTCTGCCAGGGATTCCTCCTTTGTCTGAATAAAAGAGTAAATCCTGTCGTCACATTAATGAACCAGGCCAACAATCTGAACCAGTTCTACCAGTTTAGAAAGGCAATGGGTCAGACCTGTCCCCTTCTCACACCTCCACTCATCAGCCATTGACCAACACCTGGACCGAGCATCATACCACCCAACTCTCTTATACATTTAAATGTCTCTAGTAGAGAGCAGGATGTAAACAGACCATTTAAAGGCCTGAACCTCCACTGGGCCGCAGACCCAGACTCTGTTTCAGCTGATCGTCTGTCTCCAATGGGGGGCTTAAAACTTTTCACAGTTTTAACACCCCACTGATGACCGGTCATGTTCCAGTTTGCTTCAAGACATCAGCCAATGTCCCAGTCCTTAAAAAGACAACAGTTAAAGATTACAGAGGAGTCGCATCGACTTCTGAGGTCATGAAGTCTTGACTCATCTCAAAACCAGAGAGAAAACCAGATAGATGGCGATTTGTAGTTTGTCTCTGACAGTCAAAGCAGCAACACGCGATACTCCAATGCTGTGGCCTCTCTATGTACCTCAGGCTCTTCATCCAAAGTGTTGGATGAAGTATATGGATGAAAATTATTGACTGAAATTGAAATAAAGATGATGATTTAGAAACCACACATTTTCCTCAGGGTGCCACCCAAACTTACATTCAGACTCATCTTAGAACAGTTTCATGAAACAGCATCACTCAAACTGTGGCTTCACAGCAATTTGTGTGTGTTGTGTGTATATATACAGCTCTGGATATATCCAGAGCTGTATATTTATTGACAATCACAATGTCCTGTAATATTTTAAAATTTTCTCTTACTTTGTCTACATAAATGTGCATGTTCTTGCTTTTAAAATCCTAAAAATGTTGGTGATTCTGATTAGAAGCTTTGAATACTTATTCAAATTGGTGTGTGTGTTGTGAAGCTGGGAACAAAGCAGAATCAAGTTACGTTTGCCGCAGTTTGAGTGATGATGTTTCATGAAACTGTCCTAAGATGAGTCTGAATGTAAGTTTGGGTGATAACCTGAGGAAAATGTGCCGTTTCTAAATCAGAGGCCCTAAATTGTAAAAACAAAAGACTGAGAAGTTGTCTACTTTTCTCTTCCAGGCAAACGTCTTGATACTGCATTCATTGCTATGCAAATGCAAACGGTGCAAACCAAAAGATGAAGACCTGGTAAATGTGCTGCTTGTTCAGTTTTGCATTTAAAAAGCTGTAAAATCATGAAATTGAATTAAATTATGACATTAATCTGACTTTACAGGACGATGAGAAAAATGACGACGAGTGTTGCATCTGTAAAAGTGACGGGGAAGAGGACTTGGTGGAGTGTGATCAATGTCCGAGATCATTTCACCAGAACTGCCATCTGCCTCATATAGACGACACAACAGTGGAGTAAGAACTAAATTTGTCTGACAGTCAAATTTTGTTTAAAAAATAAGTCTTTGGAAACGAGACTTATTTTGTCTGGTCTGTTGGGTTTATTGTGAGGTTTTCTGCAGGCCCTAAGCAGTTTTGAGAATTAAGTTTGATTGTAATATTTTCCACATCTGGATAAGTACGGAGAAAAAAAGCATTTGTGGTTCCAGACTTTGTTTTTATTCCCTTGTAGAAAGGATAGGAATACATTTCTGAACGAGAAACTGTGTTTTACATTGATTTACAGTTAGAGGATGATCCTTGTCTTTGGTTTAGTACATTACCACCTGAGTTTTTGTCCCAGTTATTAGCTACATTTTTTTTTTTTGCATTTCAAAACTGACTACTAAATTCAATTCAATTCTTTATTGCTATGATATTTCATTCAGAGAAGTTTGTGAAAACCGTCTTCATTGCACTTTTCTGAAATATACCAGTTTTGACGCCATCGAAAAATTACATCATCCTCATGCAAAAAACGTTTCCGACAAATTTTTTCAAAACGGCTGTGTTTCCACTGAGAATTTATTTTTGTAATTTCAATTTGCTAATTTTATGATCAATGGAAATGCAGCTACGACAGTATGGGTAGAAAGTTATGTAAATTCTTCTAATATTTTGCAGCAGCGACGTAATAGAAAATCTTAACCTCATGCTGCGTCATGCAGACACTCTGTCTGCGCTGATGATGATTCACTCTCCTTCAAATGATTCGAACACAACATGATTTTTTTTTCCACAATAAACTTCATTTCCTCATGTTTACGCCCACAAAATTTTTTTTTAAATATGTGTAACCATATTGTTATGTTAGTAACAATATGTAGCTAGTAAGATAGCTACAATGTGCGTAACTGTAAACGCCTTCTTTATAAATCTATAACAGTAAAAATAATTATACAACTACCTGAAGTTAGAATTATTGCAGAATTTTGAGTCGGTAACTATCTTTAGTTTTGTCGTGCTACCACTCAAATCTGCCCAACATATCAACATTTATGCTGTTGTCGTTTTGAGTTTGAAGGAAGATGAATATTCCTGTAGTCCAGTGGAGAACAGATTCTGTCCCCTCAGAGTTAGTTTTGTTACATTTTTTTTTTTTTCAGGGACGACAACCAGTGGCTTTGCACATTCTGCGTCTTTAAGCTCACTGAGGAGTGCCGCTACCCCGACGAGCAGAGAACTGAAGCCGTCATGTCCCGTCAAATATCTCAACACCTGCTGGTGAGCATCTTTTTCTCTGCTCCAGTCCGAAAGTCTGTTCACATAAAAACCTGTCGCTCAGACGTCTTGCTGCAACTCATCTCTCTGTTCTCCCCTGGACAGGAATGCCAGTATCTCCTCCTCTATCTGTGCAACGCTGATGAGGAGCAGATATTTGCCACCAACCCAAGGCAGTATGTAAGTGACTTCTCACGTCCTTCTACATCAGCTAAATGGAACGTAAATAATTCAAAGTGCAGGAGCTATGTCTGCTCCCGTTGAAATCACAGTATTGTTTATCATATCACTACATTACATGAATTCTGTCGTCTTAAAATGATCGTGGATGCAGTTTGTCCTTGACTCCCACAGCTGGAAAATTACTGCAGTGTTATTAAGACTCCGATGTGGCTGGATAAGATCGCAGACAGACTTCAGAGGAACGAATACCAGACTGTTGGCGAGTTTGTGTCTGACGTTCAGCTCATTTTCACCAACTCTGCCACGTACAACAGGGTAAGAAAACGTTGGAGGCATTTAGCGCTTTCGTACAGAAAACCGCTCAATATCAAAGTAATGTTCTCTGACTTTTTCCAAGACATTTTGAATACATTAAAAAATTATTTCTGCAGAGGGGAAATCTTGCATCGTACCACACTATTCTATTCCATTTGAAGTTTTAGATTAAATTCACATTTATACTAAGTTAAAGTTGTGATTTCTTCAGATTCTGTTATCTAATTTCACAAGTTTTCAAAAAAAAAATTACTGCTAACTTACTAATGTAAGTTTAGTTTTAAGTTGGCAAAGCTCAACGTATTTAATAAGCTATCATGTTAATGTGCATAATTTGTATAATAATCAGTCTCAAAAAATCCTGAAGGAGGTAAATACAGATGTATATTTTTCTTCTTCATCAGTCATATTGTGTATTGCTCCTTCAAAGACCGTCCTCTTCTTATTGGTGAACTAACAACCTCTTGAATCTCTTTTACAGAACAACCCACAATACCTGAACATGGGCGAACACCTGAAGCATTTATTTGACAGAGAATTCAAGAAGGCCTTCAACATCCAGGATTAGACCACAGACTAACATACCACCACTCACAGACACTGGCTCTACATAAACAACATTTAAATGCTGTGCTGATAATAATTTGATGACGCTTCATCCAACCAGGATCATTTTTTTTCCTAATATTCTGTTTAACTAATGAAAGAAAATGTTAAAATACTACTGAATGTATGGCACACTCTTTGAAAACCATGCTGAACTGAAGCAGAGCAGATTCTCAGTCTGATGTTCTGTGGTTATCTTCATCATGAGAGTCTTAGAGTAAACTCAGAAAAGTCTCGTCCTGCATGATCGGGCCGAAGTTTTGAAATCTGTTCTCGTTCTCGAAGTTATGTGACGAAAATGGCGTCATTTTTGTTGTCAGCCTCATGTCATCCGCCCCTGCTTGTCACAACCCTCGTGGGGAAGTTTTTGGCCCCTCGTCAGGTGAAACTATTGACTGAATTGGTCAGAAATGCGTTGAACTAAAACACAGGACTCAACCGACTGCTCTGAAACGTTGCTGTGCCAGTTGAGGGAACTCGGCTTGCGTCAGCCGGCTGTGAGAGTCATTGTTGCAACTGGTTGGCCCACAGACTTTATAAACAAAAACACATGTAAATGTCTTTTAATGCACTCTGGAAGGCTTTCCAAGGAAATGTAGCCAAAAGTAGCTTCTCAGGTAACACTTTAATATAGGAAAAAATAATGAGGTAACCAAAAAGATGGGTTCAAAGCCCGGCCTGGATGCATGTTCTTCTCCAGATAGTCCAAAAACATGACTGTTGGGTCAGTTGGTCTCTTAATTGTCCTCAAGTGTGTGTGTGTGT
>NW_006800121.1:467173-541922 GCF_000485575.1 Poecilia formosa
TGTGTGTGTGTGTGTGTGTGTGTGTGTGTGTGTGTGTGGTTGTTCATCCTGTGGGTTTCTGTGATGGACTGGTGGCCCGTCCAGCACATACCCCGCCTCTCCATTCCCTAATATTTCACAAATATTTATCACTATAATCTATCTAAACTCTTGTTGACCAGAGGAAAAGAGATACACAATGGAAACTCAAATGTCTGGCACTGTGGGGGAATAAAATGGCGGCGTAACCTGAGATGTTTACAACTAGAAATAACCAGAAGTCCAAGATAACCCTTTTTTTTAACACAAGATTTTAAAGTGTTAAAACATAGCTAGATTATGACAGCTTTTAGTCTTTATTTACACATATTTATGGCCATAACTTATGAAAATTAAGAGGTATGCAATGGAGGGTGCATATTAATGAAATGACAACAGTGCGTTGCAGGGAGATGAACTGCTGAAGTCTTTATCTGGTACAACGGTTCACAACATTACGATTGCACAACGCGGCGCAAATCCACCCTGAGCAAAAAGTAAACCTGGATTTAACTCTCACAGATTAAAACCGAATTTGCAATTTGCACATTTTAACATGTTCAAAGTCTCACTAATACTGCTTTAATCCATAGAGGAATACTGGTACTAATTTTTGACCCAACGGTGGCCTGTTGAGGCCAAGTTCGTATTTGCAGCCACTTTTGAAGTTTTATTACGATGCTGTTCCTCTTTGTTAAAATCCAAACTCTGGTTGAGCACATTGGTTGATAAAAGTATTACTCAGATAAGAATTTGATGGTCAGGATGTCAACCTTCAAGCTTTTATGTAAAGAGGAATGCATTACCGCAAAGCAAGAGGTATGTCTTATTATCAGTTGCCCACATAAGCTGATGTAATTGTGCATTAAGCCTGAACTGCCTCTCATGTACAAACAGAAAGCAGTTGCCAAATGTTTCTCTTCAGAAACTCTTTTATCTTCTAAAACAAACTATAAAATCATAATTTTCAATGCTTTTGTGAGAAAACTGTAAACAAAAATGACCAAATATTCAGCACAATTACAACCTTAAGGTTTTTTTTAAAGCAGGACCAATGCAATTTGTATTGATTTCGTTTTGATGTTTTTGTATGTTTTATTCTTAAATGAATTTGTTTTTTGTTGCTTGTTTTTTTTTTATTACAATGTGGTACAATGTTTAAAACTGCCCAAAGATTTACAAGCTGGCACTGACTGTGGATGTCTTGTGAACGTTTCTGTAATAAATTAACCTAGAATGTTTCCTAAACTTGTGCAATCGGCCTAAATTTCTTGAAAAGTTGAAAAAAAACCCATAATTGTTGGATGTTAAGACGTGAGATCAAAGATGATAATCCAACTGACTTAAGTTAGACCTCTTGAAAACCCCAAATTCAACTAATAGTAAATTTTATTTCATTAGAACAATAAAAAATATATATTTAATTCAAGAAATATCAGCTTGTACACTTAATACTTAGTTTGTATTAATTATTGTCAGTTTAGCATCTCCATTTGGCAATCAACCAGTAACTTTGCTATGTACTTAATGATTTTCTCTTTTTTCCCCCCTTCCACTCAATTTTCCTGTGATCTATGGATCAGCTTCACTTTTGACATTTTGGGGTTCACCCTTCTTGTGCAGGGAGGATTGTATGGACCAAGTTAACAGGCTCCTAAATTATTACGAACTCGCCTTTTATGAATTAAAAATTAAAAGAATTAAAAGTTAGCCTATATTTGAAGTGTGTTTTTATTAACTTTATAACCAAATATCAATGCTTGTCTTAAATCAATATGTAGGTTAAAATAATAATTTGTTGGAATAGATTACTGAAACAAATCCAGTTTTTGAACGTTTTAGATCAGACCTACCCTGGGTACGTATCTGCTTCCTGTGGGTTTGAATTGATGCATTTGACCTTATTTTTGAAGCTGCGGCGTTCGCTAACCACGTGCCGTGCGAGCAGCTGACGTCACTGTCACGCTTCCCCAGCAGCAAATCTGTGCTGCAAGCTGCGCAGCCGCCCTGCGCATCCGCCAGCTGAGCTGAGGTGGACGGTGCAGCCATTTCTCTGCTCGTCGCTGGGAAACAAAACCCGCGCGTGGGGGAGCGTCGCCCTGGCGCGCACGCGACCGAGCGGAACGTTCCTCGAGCCGAACGCGGCGGCGGCGTGACTTCCGGCCGAAGCGTGCATTGCCGATCAACAACCGCGATCTCCAAACTTTCTCTCCCGTTGAACGCCTGCGCAGACAAAAACGTGCGCATACGTTAGTTTCTTCTTCTTCTTCTTCTTCTTCTTCTTCTTCTTTCTTCTTCGTCGTCTTCTTCTTCTTCATGTCTCAGCAGCCATGGACGCGAACCTGCATGGAGGCGGCGCCGACGTCGCAGCAGCGATGCATGTGAAAACCGAAGCCGGGGATGAAAGCTCATCTGCGCTGGGTTTGGGCAGCCGGGAGTCGCCTGCGCCATGCGGAGATGCCGCATGCAGAGCGGGAGGAGGTGGAGGAGGGGCGCAACAGACTGCGGAGGAACTGACTGACACGGAGCTGCAGGCCAACACCTCGGCTCCCTCCGTTCTGCTGTGTGAGCACAGATGAGTCCATTCATGGTGCCATAGATCTGTCTGTTGACACTGAACTCCAGTTGTCGTTTAAAAGCTATAAGAGGTGTCATCTCCATGTTAACACCCCATAATAATCATAATAATCATAATTCATACATGCACCGTTTCAAGTCTTGTCATGTAATTTGTTTGATCTCAGATCCCGTGAGCACAGACCGGTTCTTTACATCATCAGCTGACGGAAAAACATACCTGAAGATTGCCCCAGGTAAGAGAAGAAACCACATTCATGTGTAAAATCTAGTGATATGCTGCATATTTAGATGGTAAAGCACGAATTACACAAATGCAATTATTTTTTATTAAACCGTTAAATTGGTATCATCTACTAAAGCCTCCATACTGTTTTTTTTATTATTTGAATATGTTTTGTTGCGATTTGGTGTGATCAACCAAAACAAAGTGAAGTGAAGAAAAACCACACATGATTTTCACAGCTCTGTCTTCACCAGTCCCTTTGTGAAACACGGTGGTGACAGCATCATGCTGTGGGGATGCAAGGCTGGTCAGAGTTGATGGGAAGATGAGTTGAGCTAGAATCACTCAATCCTAGAAGAAAGCCTGTTAGGCTATGAAAGCCTTGAGGCTGTGGAGAGGGCTAGAGTTCCTAATGGGCAGCAGCATTAAAAATACAGCTGGGCCAAAGTGTTGAAATGGTCTAGTCAAAGTCTGTACCTGAACTCAATTGAAAATCTAACTTTCCAGGAGACGCTCTCCATCCCATCTGACTCAAAGTGTTTTGCCGAGAACAATGTGGAATAATTTGACTCTGGATGTGCAAATTTTCTCCACAGTATTTACATTTTCAATTGTAAACGATTTTGAAAATCATCCACTCTTCCTTCTTTTTCACTTTGTGTTGGTGAATCACATCAGTTCCACCAAAAATTTCTACCTGTCACCATTTTTGGGCACCTATTCTTAAGTGTGTCACGGCAGCACCAGCTATGATTTATGTGCTCCTTTTAAAGCTATGTGAGGAAAAGTATTGTGAGAAAGCCCCTGATCAAAGCCGCCTTTGTCCCGTCCCCAGCTGCAGTGCTGCCACCTGCTCCCTCAGACAAGACGCTCTCCTCCGGCTCCGATTTCTCCTCCAAAGCTGTCCTGTGCCTGATAGAGGCCGTCGGCCGCCGCTGGGGTCTCTATGAGACGCGGGAGCGCTCGCAGCTCTTCCAGAGCGTCCAGGAAGAGATGGCCTCAAAGGGCCACGTCCTTCCCGTGGAAAAAATCCGCCGCAAGTGGAACAACCTCATTGTCACGTACAAGAGGGTCAAGGACCGCAGCCGGGAGACGGGACATGCCAAAACATCCTGGGAATTCTTTGATGTAAGTCAGGAGGAGGAGGGTGGAGACAAATCCCTCTGCTGGGCAATTTAAGACTAATCCAAACCTTCCTAAAGCACCAATGACATTTTGTAATGAGTTTGGATAAAAGCATGATTGCGCACCGA
The DNA here is from genome assembly GCF_000485575.1 of Poecilia formosa. NCBI lineage: Eukaryota > Metazoa > Chordata > Actinopteri > Cyprinodontiformes > Poeciliidae > Poecilia > Poecilia formosa. The sequence continues at coordinate 471,248 of NW_006800121.1, forward strand.
CTGTCCTGTTGTCCTCTTTTGCTTTATCTTTGCAACTAGAGCCAGTGTTGGAGAATGAAGGCACAAGAAGGCACTGCTATTATCTGGTCTAACAGGCTCTGAATCCCCAAAAAGAAGCAGTAGAAACAAAAGTCAGGGCTAAACGTTGTGTTAGCAGGATGTTCACACATCGGAGTGATTCCACAATGAAAACAGTCCCAATGGATTTGAATGTTAAAATATAAAAGACTTCAACTTTAACTTATAACTGGACTGATTCCAGGATCTCTGTCTAAATGTTCCACTCATCCATCTATCCTTCATACCTCCATACAGACATCCATTCATCTGCTTCTATCATACATCTATCTTATCTCTAACCATCATTCATTCATCCACCAAATCATTGATTGTTTTCCCATTTTCCCTCCACTTGTCCAATAACCAATCGTCAGTTCGTCACTCTTTGCCAGTCTACTTTTTCCTCCTTTAGAGCCAGATCCCTGGAGAAGCATTTTATTTTATAAAGTAACTCAACCTTTGTGGATGGACAACTCTGACAATTCTGAGTGTGGAAAAGTGTGAAATTTGAACAGGAAAATGTGCAGGAATTCTTGTTCTTGGTACAGTTGAAGAGTCTCTTAACTTTGCATGAGCTCATATTGTTATATCATGATCTCTTGTCTTCTACACAGCGGTACACAATCTGGTAGATAAAGCCTCAGTGTCTATATGTATCTTGTATTGTCTGTAAAAGTCTTTAAAAATTTCCAGAGACAAAATTCAAATCTGTATCTTCCTTACAGTGATCTGAGGAGTATTAATTACATTAATTTTACATGGTATGACTAGCTGCTCATCTTGGTGCCATGAATAAAAATAGTTTGTGGTTTTCCTTTTCTCTCTGTAGCTCATGGACGCAACGCTCTGCGATACTATTGGCTCGCAGATCATTAGCAACAAAAGGAGCAAAGGTAGCAGTACAGCTTCTTCGCTGGCCATTCCTTCAACAAAGATCCCTGCAAAACCAGTACAGCTTCCGCAGCCCACCACCATCATCCGTCCCAATGGGGACTTTGCTGCGACTGGGGGTTTGGATGCGGCCGGCCTGGGAGCTGCCACCAGCCAAATCATGAGTAGCACCGCTGCCAGTCCCTCACACACTGCAACAACTGTTACCCTTATCAATGCTCCAGAGGTCAAGCCCGTTATTGTCCTCAATGGTGACATTGTCACTACTAGCATTCAGCCAGCAACCATCGTACCGTCTCCATCGTTTATCTCTTCACCATGTTTTACTGAAACAGCCTCTGCATCTTCCGCTCTTGGCTCAACCGGCAGCACAGACATGGGCTCGTCGGCCTACAAAAGCCGAAAAGGTCCGTCTTTCACGTCGGGCGCCACACCTTTCTGCCTCAGTACGACCCCACTTAGCCACACTCAGAACATCCTTGGGCTCTCTTCGTTCCCCACAACGTCTTCCTGTCACACCGCTTCCAGTGCCGCTTCACTATCTGCGCCTGCGAGTGCGGGAACAGAGGGGCAGAACCAGAAAGGAAACAAGGAGCAAGGCAGCATCGGGTTGTTCCAGGAGGTTCTGAAGCGGCAGGAAGAGCAGGGCTACTTGGATCGGGTGGCTCGGCGCAGGGTGGAGGCCAGAGAGAAAAGGCGTGAGAGGAGGGAGGTGCGGATGTCAGAGTCTCTTGGAAGGATAGCCACGGCTTTGGAGCTGCTCTCCTCCAAGCAGGATACGGTCATTGCGCTCCTGCAGAGACTGGCGGATCGGAAATGATGAGTGTAAGGCAGAAACATGGTCATTTTGAACCTACAGTAGTTTGAAATTTTCCTTTATGAAGACTTCAAACCCCAGCTATTAAATGGTCATCTTCAAGCTTGATGGAAATATCAAGTTGCCCACCAGTACAATCCAAATGCCTTCTGGAGAACTGTTAAATTGTCAGTTGTGACAAAGATTGAGCTGTTTGTCAAAAATTATGAGAATAATGTTTAGAAAGATCAGGCATCATGGTGACAGCATCAAACTGAGGGTTTGTTTGGCTTCCAGTCATAAAAAATGGATAAAACTTGGACACAGTTGAATGTTCCAACAGGATGATGATCCCAACACACCAAAACTTAGCACTACGCAAATATATTGGCACTGACCTCTTCCATATTAGAAATTGTGTTCTATTTTTAAACCCCCATAAAAAGCAATCTATTTAAACAAACTCAGCTAGTTGTTGACCATCCAGCCCAGAATATGACAGAGAAGATCCCAGATAGCTGCAGAAAGTGGATAGTTTCTCTGCAACTGGCATTTCGCAGAGACGTATTCGAGGCTGCTTGCAGCTTTAATTCTATATTTAAGATTTTATGTATATTTTTTACTCTGTGTGAACTAGAGAAAATCTGCAATAAATTCTAACATGGAACATTTTGTTTGCCTTGTGATCATTCCAGCCTGAAAACAACAGGACATGTTGGAAGCCATAATTACTGACGTCCACGTCCATTTTTAGTGCAAATCTTTCACAGGGACTGCATGTCAAATAAGGGTTGTCTTTTAAGTTTTACGCTGACTTTATTCCCTAATCCATTTTCTATATGTGATCTTCTGTCCAGTATACTTTCCTTCTCTCTGTCCATCTTTTTGTCCATCATTCCCTTTTTCCTTTTTGTCTTCATTGTGTCCTTATTCCTAGCCCTCCTTGTGTCTCTTACTCACTTCTGTCTCTGTCCTTTCCTTCATCGTCCATCCCTTCTGTCCTTGTGTCTTTCCACCTTCACTTCTTATGTTCCTCCTTCGTTTCTTTCCTGTTGTCCTTCCTCCATCCCTACATCGTTTCATTGTGTCCTTTCTTTTGGTTTATGCTGGTATCTTAATTTTTTCTGGAAAAATATGTATAAACCTTAATGGAGTGAACAGTTATTACAAATTAGCGTGGGTAATTTGGGTTTAAAGGGGAAAAAACAATTATAAATTCGGAATTTGCCTCTTTAATTAGGTGAATTGCTAAGTCTACAGAGACTTAGTGTTTAAATGAGATCCAGAGGTGTAGTACTTCATAAGTACCACTAGATGGCGCCAGACAGCTTCTTTTTACAGAGGGATTCCAGCCTTTGTTCCCATTATTATTCACTTGGTGAGTTCAAGTAGCGGCCGTCAGCGCCTCGCCTCACCTCACATTTGTTGGCTAAAGTTTCAGTTTCGTTTTTCTCTTCCTCGTAAAAAGCTGATATATCAGGACTGGATGTTTAAATCTGCAGCCATTTTCCAACCCCAGAACTGATTTCTGCCATGGCTGCTGTCGGAAACCCTGACGCGGAACAGACCACAGGTAGGCCGAGTGTGAAAGTTCAGAACCGTCACTGGTTCTCAAGGAAAACCAGGAAGAGATACTGGGAAATTATAACTAACGTGTTTGTGATGATGCAAAAGAGCCCAAAGAAGTAAAAATAATAATAATTTTAAAAAAAAAAGAATAAAAGAATAACCACATCTTAGCTTAAAAGGCATTACTACTTTAAGAGGAGTAACAAATTTCAAACCCTAAACATTTCACCCATTTAAAACAGAAACCAGAAAGTGAAACTAAGGTCGGATTAGGCTTTGAGTAACAAAACTCAACTCAGCTATGATCCAGAGATAATTATTTATTCATGATTAAACCAATTTAAAAAAACAAATACAATAAAAACTCAATTTAATGATTAACAACACAGAGTGAAAGATTTCAAAGGTTAATTTCTCATAGTTATGACAATTATGATGATTGTAAGCAAATCTGGATTTTGTTTCAGGGCCTTGCAGGAATATATATGTGTACTTTATTTATACAAACTCAATTCTATTTGTGAATTCGATTCAGATTCAAAATTGCTTTATTTAGCACAGTTTAATGTTAAAAGTCTTAACTTACATAATCCAAGTAACTTCAAAGAGTCATTTTGGATGGGGATGCTGTGGACAGGAAGGATCTCATGTAAAGCAGTCAGTCTCGCAGTGAATCTGAAAAAGCCTCTGACTGAAGAGACACCAATGGCACAGTAACATGTCCTGGATTAGTGGTTAGCAAGCACTGCCAGTCCACCTCATGTGCTCTTTATAAAAGCAATTTGTCAACAAACAGTTTGGAACAAGTCAGAAAAAAAACCTAACAGAGTTACTCGCAATTCATATTTAACTACTATAAGCTAATGTTACATTTCTGAGCAAGTAAAGACAGAAAAGAGTTTTTTTTATCAACAGAAGAGTAATTTCTTTTGCTCATTTTCTTTTCAGAACCTTTGAGGATCATGCTCATTGGGAAGAGTGGAGTCGGCAAGAGTTGCACTGGGAACACAATCCTCAACAAAACTGTCTTCAAATCCGACATGAAGCTTAAGAGAGTCACCGTCCACTGTGAAAAGGAGGAGGGGACGATCGAAGATACGCCCGTCGTAGTCATCGACACACCTGGGCTGTTTGAGAAAGACCGCGACAAGGACGAAATCATCCGGGAGATTCTCATGCGCGTCACGCTCCACGAGCCGGGCCCTCACGTCTTCGTGTTTGTCGTCCCAGTTGGACGGTTGACACAGGAGGACGAAGACACCCAAAAGCTGATTGAAGCTAAGTTTGGTCCACGGGTGTGGGACTACACCCTTGTGCTGTTCACGCACGGGGATCGGCTGGAGGGAAAAACGATAAACCAGGTCATTTCCGAGAGCGACGACAACCTCCGCAACTTCATTCGCAAGTGCAGCGGCGGCTTCCACGTCTTCAACAACAAAAACCGGGAGGACCAGCTGCAGGTGGCGTGCTTTCTGGAGAAGATCGAGACGCTGGTGGCCCTGAACGGAGGCAGTCACTATCACGCAAAGCTTTACCCCAAACAGGAAAGCAAGATCAGAGAAAGACAGGAGAGCATCCTGGCCGAGAGAAGCAACGCCATCGACCGCAAGGTGGCAGAATTCAAGCTCAAGTACAAAGAAGAGGAGCTCAAGAAGAAGCTTAAAGAGTTTTGGAGGAAAGAGGAAGAGAATGCAAGAAAGGAAGCAGAGAAAGAAATTTACATCAGCAAGGTCTCCAACACCCTCCTGTCCTTAGTGCTGGTGGTTCTGGTGTTGGGCTTTGCTCTGCAGGTTCCTGTTGGATACCTGATTGCAGGAGCAGTTATTTGGACCGGGATGTTCTTCAAGATCCCGTTAAGGTTTCTGAACAAAATACCATGGTGGAAAAAGTAAAAATTGTTTTTTTTTTATCACTGTTTCATCTATAATCTATCTGTGGATTATCCACATTTTGAGAGATGAATGTCATGATGTTAAAAATTACAGGTATGCTTGTGTGAGTTTTGTTTACATGTCATGATGATTATATCCATACCCTTTTACACAATGGTACATTCGTTATGTATAAGAAAGAACTGAGCTTTTCTTGGTACTGCAAGTAGACTCGTAAAACAATTCAATAAACTGCAGCAGTGTGGTTTACAAAATAAAGTCATTCATGCTTCTGCTTACTCTGTTAAACTTCCTGCCCTTGTGAGCTCATTTTACATGGCAGAGTCCACTGGTTATCTTATTCTAAGGCAGTGCTTCTCCATTCCAATCCTCGGGGACAACTGAGAACTGGAATATGCACTGACCTGGATATGTTAGACGTGTCTCTGTTCCATAACTCCTGATTCAAAGGATTACATTACCTACTCTGCATCGCATCAAATTCTGCAGAAGCCAATCAACCGCATATTCGAGTCAGGTGGGTGATTAACACCCGTGTTTTAGGTGTCTTACTTGAGAAACTCCTAAAACATGCAGGGCGGTAGTGGTCCCTGAGGACTGGATTTGAGAAACACAGTTATAAGGTGAGGCTGAAATATTAGGAAAGATTTTAGGGGGGGGGGGTGGCACCACATGGCTCTATGGTCAGGCATCAGGTGCCCGACCATAGAGGCTACAGTCCTTGATGAAGGTGTGCCAGGTTCAGCTCCCAGCCCAGGGCCATTTGCTGCATATGTCTATCCAGTTACTAATGAATAAAGTCCACAAAATCCTTGAAAAGCATTTTTTGGGGGTGTAAAGTTAGTTTCAGTTCTCTGCCACTAGACCTGTAGAGCTAAGATCCTCTCTGTTCAGAAGCTGTGTCTGGTGCCCTTACACCCCCAACTAAGAGAAACCTCGGGGTGAGCCATAAGTTTCCATTCATAGAAACAATAATAATTTTATATTGGACAACCGTTTCTATGTTTGTGGGGCTCTGTAAATCGCTGTATGTCTTGGACCACTTTGTGGTTGATCTGCAACAGTGATGCTCGTTCCATGTTTACTGTTAAAGACCGCTTCCTGATCCTGCCATCGGTATAATTTCAATTCTTTGCTCTTTTGTCAAACACATCTTTTTGGGAAACTGAAATATAAAAGAAATAAACATTTTACATTCTCCTATGTATGGAAACTTATGGCCCACTCTGTATTATACATCATGTAGTCCGTGTGTCTCCAGCACACATGGGTAAATATAGCCCCATTTAGAACCAACATCATACCCAAAGATAAAAACATAGGCAGCTGAGGTAGAGGTGGCAGTACCAGTAGAGGTATCTGCAAGTGGCCCAGGTTTTAAAGATGCAATTTATTTATTTTTTATTTAGCCATAATTAAAAAAAAACCTTAGAGTTCAGGGTTGTACTGTTTTTATAGCATGAGTGAGTTGGTTCTCTCCTTGGAAGGGAATCCCAGAAGAACAATTTTTAAAAGTTGCATTGATGGTTATTGATATTTAGATGACAGATCAGCTGAAAACGTTTAAAAAAAAAAAAGCTCAACAACTCTGAGCATCATCAAAGCAAGGAGACCTCTCAATGTCTTTTTCAGCCAATATTATGTTCAGTTTCTTTTCTCTGCAAGTTCAGTTTCTGTCAAACATTAATCAGCTTCGCCATCAAAACGCTTTATCTGCTCACAGGAGACATGCTGGTTTCTGTTGTGAAGAACTCACAAGCTTCTTACATCTGAGTCCCCATATTGCCAACTTGTATCCTAACGTAACTGTTGTAGAATATCGCATATTGTATTTTCTAAGGACCATGTAACATGATTTCATCATAGTGTGGAGGTTATATGATTGCTTGAAATTAAAACTGCTTGAACCTCAGTCAGAATCGCCTGCATTGATTTGGCGTCCATTGATTGTAAAGCTCAAGCCAAACCAGCAATGTTGATTTTTGCAAGTTAAATTTGCTTCCTGGTATCATGCAGCCCCAGTTTCTAAAGATCCTAGGGGGTCTTTTTAAACTCATGGTGAAGTCGACTGGATTTCTATTATACTTGGAAGACTGAGCGCCCATCCCCATAAGTCTGACTGTTTCATTATTATTATTATTATTATTATTATTATTATTATTATTATTATTATTATTTTGCATAATTTCATTGTCTTTAACTTGAACTAATGGAAAAAATGAGAGACAATGAGGATTGGGGAGAAGATATGGAAGAAAGAGGAGAAAAAAAATTCCTTCAAAGAAAAATATACTCCCCAAATTAATGTAACCAGGCTTTATCCTTACTTTGTTTTATCATCAGGATGAAGAGCTTATCTACACTAACCTCTCCATACAGTCAAAGATCTCTGGAGAAAAATCTTTACAAACTCCTTCAATGGGCTGGAGATATTAGAGGCATCTCTGCCTTGGTTTTCTTTGTAAATTTGCTATAAACACAACCTTTACACAACTGTTAGCCCATAAAGCTAACAGTTTTACAGGGCATAGTCCAGGGTTGTGACATAACGTGAGGTGGGAATATTTGAAAAGTTTCAGCAGCGTAAACTTTCTGTTTCATTTCTTCAACTGAGTGGCATCAGGAGGTAAGATACATTCTCTTGACATCGTATGGGGTTATTGATGCTTTGTAAACAGATTTAAATTAGACTTTTAACATTAAGTCATACTGAAGGACTAATTCCCCGTGTTGTGTTTCCAGTCCTGCCTGCCTTTCTATTTGCCTTGATTTTGTGATCTAATTTGACTTAGTTTCATCATGACCTGTTGTTGTCAATTAAAATGTCTTCACACATATATGGTTTCATGTCAAGCCAAATATTGCATTTATTGGATCAAATGTTTCGTAACTGTTCTGTCCAGACAAACTAAAAAGGTAATCAAGCCAAAAAAAACCACTTGGTTTAAAAGTTAGCTAGAGTTCAAACCTAAAACTGAAATCCTTAAATTACATTAAAAAGTCTTGCAGATATAACCAAAGTAGTCTTTTGTTTTTATCTGTGTACTAAAACAAGGAAGAATAGTCAGTATAACAATCGAGACCAATGTCCGAGGATTTTTTTATGAGAAAAATATCAGTAGTTTAGCAAAAATCACAATTTCCAGGCAGAATTACCCTGTAAAATCTTTGAGGCCCATTTAGTTGTGTGTACTAACTTTTACTATTTAAGCCATCTAAGTGAAATATTGGTAAAAAATAAAATAAAAATCTTGTTAAAGGAGGAAGAGAGTTGCGACAACCTGCTTAAAGCAAAGTCTCAAAAGGAGACAGAGCATCTAATTTCAGAGATAAAAGTTTCTTAAATATTCCTGTTACAATTTCTTTCAACAGAACAAAACAACTACAGCAGCGCCACACTGAATTTGGGCTGAAAGACCAAATGGAGAGAGAAAAGCCTTTGGCTTCCTTCTCTGTGAAAAAAGAAGAAGAAAGTGACGAAGAAGAATATGGTAGAGAAGAAGAAAGAACACACATCCAAGGGATACGAAAAAGTAGGTCTTTGAATTAAGGTGCAGTTTTTAACATCAGTCCTTTATTTTAATTAATATGTTCATGGACAACTACTAAATAAAACATATGTATAATGGAGCACATCCCATTTAAAAGGTGAACATAGAGCGGTATATTTCAGACAACTTGGACTCCCTGCTTTTCTGCCATTCTCTGGGACCTTGATTTCCAAAAGAAACTCAAAATTTTATTTTATCTGAAGAGTTTAACTTTTTCTTGTTTGCCCATTTAATGCACTTCTGACGTCATCTATGGTTTTGATAAGTGTGTCAACTCCAGGAATGCAGTAGCCCGTTATCCAGGACGCGCCTGTGTGTGGTGGTTCTGAATCTCTCTGAAACCCTTGAACACTCTAAAAAGTTATCCCTATTGCTTGTCCGTTTTTCTTATCGCCTCACTTTTTCCTTCCACTGAATTTTATACCAGTATGCTTCTACCAGTATACGGCACTCAAGCTGTACGTTTCTTTAACAACAACTTTTGGTAGTTTGCCCTCCTTACGGAGGTGTCAAGTCTTCCTCCTAATAAGATAAACTGATATTTTGTAATCAATCTGGAAATTAGCTGTAAAACTCAATCATGAAAAGCAACACAAACTATGAATATAGCACTTTGAATTTGGCGAGTCTAGATCATGGACAAGCTTCACTTTTGAAATAACTGAATTACACTACTTGAGATTTATTGAGATGACAAACGCATACATTTTGGCAAATGCACTCATCCGGATCAAAACACCCGTACATATTCCAAGAGTATATCTGTTGGTAATATTAATATCAGGAACATAATCTGCATGAGTAGCACCACTGAGGTTTTTTTTTCTTTTGCATATTTCAAGGAGTCTTACCTGTAACCTGCGGGACCAAAATGGGAATCATGGATCTTGAAAAGCTAAAAAGAGGTGAGCAGAATCATGTACGATAGGATAATATACTACCGCCTGGTTTGATACTACATATTAACAATTATGTAACTATATGTATGTATACATAGTGTTAATAAAGTGTTACCAAATACATAAATAACAGACTAAAAATATAAAATAAAAATAAAGAGTATTGTAATATTTAATGGCTCTTCTACCAACTATTTTATTTTGTAAATATTTTTAAAAAAAAAAAATCAATTTTCTATAAATCTGTTTAGATAAGATGTGTATTAAGTGTGATGGCAGCTGGTATACCGCATCTGGCTTTGAGAAGTTTGCAGGAAAAGGCTCAAATAAAAAATGGAAAGTCTCCATATTGCATGAAGGGAAACCTCTGCAATTTTGGTTTAAGGTAATTTCTTTTTTTGTGTGTTTTCTGCATTTATTAAATAATAATAATAATAAATGCAGTTGAAGAAATGTCATTATTTCTAATCACAGACTGGTCTACTGTACAAGCAGGGATACACAAAGAAAAGAAAAAATCCAGTGAAAGTAAGTGAGCAACACCAGGATTTAACAAAACATCTGTAATGAGGGAACTAAGTTTTATTTATTTATTTCAACCAGAAGTCCATCCTGGAATCAAAAACCAAGTTATGGAAATTGGAGAAAGGTTTCGAAAAACCTAACAGGACATATGTTCCCAAAAAAGAGTCGGAAGAAGAGTCTACGGATGAATTTCTAACAAGAGTTAGAGGTAATGACAGAGAATTCAGGCAGTAAAACCAAACAAGAAACAACAGATTCCACAAATTTAGATTAGTAAACTGAGCAGACGCACAGAGTAAAAACCAAAAACCACTGTTATGCCTTTTACCCAAAGAGACGACCAAGAAAGGTACTATTTTCTGCAGAGGTCATCATTCAAGCTGAAATCTAAACACTGGCCTTATGCCTGCCACTGAAAATAAGTCTTCCTTTTCAAAAACGTTTCCTTTCAAACGTGAAAGGAAACGTTTCCTGACGCTGTTTCGGTCAGGTGTTCCTGACCGAAACAGCGTCAGGAACACCTGAGGCTTCAGACAGAAGTGCTTTACTTTATGTGGAGTAACTGCTGCTCTGTGTTATCTCTGAACAGACTTGATCAGTTCTAGGGAGACTTCGGAGGAAGGCACATCTGATGAAGAGGCAGAAAATGTCAGCAAGTCAAATGGAGATGAGCGGAACTGTCACGATACCCGATTCATGGACTCCGATGACAGTGAGACCACAGGTCAGCCTTAACTAGGTCTATCAGCCATCTCATATTTCTCTGATAAAAGTTAATATAATCTCTGTCGTTCCCAAAGACGACGAGAAGACTGGTAAAGAACTCGACGTGATAAAACCAGCTCTGAAAATGAGGAGAATTTGTTCAGAGTCTGACAAATCTGAAGGATCGAGTGCCTCTGAAAACGTAGACCCAATAACGTCTCAATACCTATCGGTTATTAAGGACCACATTTGTGAGACACCAAGTGAGTTCAGAAACCAATATCTGCAGTAACCTTTTATAAAAAAAAAAGAAAAAAAAATTAAGTGGAAGATTTTCTTTGTACTTACAGACATTTTTAGCCCAGATGTAAGCGGCCCTGAACCTGAATCACCAGCAAGATCAGAGTCAAGGTAGGAAGTAACAGCCTCAGTACTCAACAGAGAATCTCTATGGATTTGCACGTCTTTGTGACTCTTTCTACATCTCTCTACAGCAGCCACTCAGCCGCTCAACACTTGAAAAAGGAGAATCAGTCATGGTCAGGGCTGTCAGCTGGCTCCGGGGATGACACAGCAGACCTGAATCAACTGAAGAGAGAAAAAATACAGCTTGAGCTGAAAGTTTTAAAAATAAGTGAGGAATATTACAGTTTGAAAGTTAAGGAACTTAAGAAAAAATGCGCTCTGAAATGATTTTCTTATTAAATGTTCAATATAGGGCTGAATGGAACAATTGTCGCAAATTAAGTCTGTGGGAAACAATGAGGGAGGAGCTAAAGATAACTTCATTCAAAACCATTTCCCAAACAAAGTTTGCAGAAAATAAAATGCGGCTTTAGTAAATTACAGCTGATATTAGCATTTCAATGACTATCTCCATAATTTATGAAAAAAAAAATAGAATAGGTAATGACAGAGGATTCAGGCTTAATAAAAACTTTTCCTTTAAGTTAAAGGAACTTAAAGGAAAAGTTTTTATTATCTTGTAAAAGGATAAATACAAACACAACATCCTGACAAACTCATTTAAAACACAAAGACAACAACTTTTGGTGTAAGCATTCGAAGATGAAACTTATTTTTGTCATGGCTTCTCAAGGTCAGGGGAAGCTGATGTGTTAAAAAAAACTTTGATAGTCAGATAATTTCACATAAAATAGACTGACATTGTCACTGGTTAATCCTCTCTGTTGGTTTAGATGATGTAATTATGATTTTCTCAAATTTATGGTTACAATAGCCTAAACCTGAAGAAATTACTGCAAGAAGAAATACCCCTAAAGTTAGATTACCTAAATTTAACACTCACTCCATGTTATAATTGGAGCAAATGATTTAATTTCTCCTTGGGATTAATAAAGTACTTTTGAAATTGAATTTGAAATCTCAGCCTCGTTCAAGATTAATTTTATGACAAATGGCATTTTAAACATGTCACCCAAACACAGTTTTCAATAACTTTTGCCGTGAACAAAATCTAGTTGATGTGTCGTCTTCATTCCAAATTAATCTGATTTTTCTGGCTCAGCCCAAATAGAAAGTCAAAAAATTGATAATTGGCTTGTAGCAAATTAGTTATTGACCAATCAAATCAGCCGGTTGATATTAATATCTGTATATTGAAAACAAATTCTAGATCGGGGGTCGGTAACAGTGAGCCCGATCCACCAGGGCAGATCTAGTCAGTCTAATTCTATTCATCATGTTTTATTTATTTTACGTTGTGTTTAGAGTTCCTAATTGCACTTTCTGAACTATTTGAAAAAAGGTTTGTTGCAGTTTATTTTTACATGTTTTACTCAGGTGGTGAACCTGTTGTTTTTGTTCATTTCAGTTATTATTTATGATCTACTCCTAACTGCACTGACTCAACAAATTAAAGTTGTTTTTACATGTTTGACCAAGCTTGTGAAGTTATTGGTGTATTTAAGTGTGCTGTACCGGTGCAGAGTTGTCAAGTTAATGCCATTATGTCTGTGACAGTTTAAATTAATGCAGCATTTTCTATCTATCAAATTGTTATCGACCAATACTAAACATTAGATATCTGTATTGGTTTCTCAAGTGAAAAAAGTGGATCAGTGCGTTCCCAAAATCAACTGATGTTTCTGTTCCACCTTTGATTGATGATAGTCTTATTTCCTTACAAATGAAACCCAAAAACTGGAAACCAGACTCAGGTAAGTATTGGAAATTTAACTCCAGTATTCTGAAGCACCTACTGCCAAAAAAAAGACAATAAAATACCGTATTTTCCGCACTATAAAGGTCACCTAAAAACCTTCAATTTCCTCAAAAGCTGACAGTGCGCCTTATAATCCGGTGTGCCTTATATATGGACCAATATTGAGCCACAACAGGTCTAGCAACTACGTAAGCAGCCGCCAACTTCATTTTCCCCGTAGAAGAAGAAGCTCGCGGTGCATGCTGGGATAGTTGTCAGAACGCTGGTTTTGTTGACATTCCCTTTAGTGAAGCTCCATCTAGTGGATGCATAACGTAACTCCAGCCTCTACTGTAGTGTCTATTCTATGCGCCTTACAATCCGGTGCGCCTTATAGTGCGGAAAATATGGTAAATAAAAATGAAACACAGAGGACTCTGAATAATTAAATAGCCCAATTTTTAGGGAATTTCTAAAATAATTCAGAAAATCAGACAATTTTCTGTTTCATTCAGTAGACAATAAAGAATTTCAGGAAAAAGAACTAGATATTTTTATTGTATTTGTTACATATAATGTAACAAATCTAAACTTTCTGTAAGACACAAACAAATAAAACATTAACTCTCTAAACAAAGCTAGATGAAATGTATATCCAAAGGGTATTATTATTATTATTATTATTATTATTATTATTATTATTATTATTATTATTATTATTATTATTATTGTTGTTGTTGTTGTTTTTTAAAAAAGAAACCAGCAAGGAATGTGAGCAGGAGAAAGGTTTAGAAAATGAATCTTGAAAATGACTAAACATAAGAAACATAGTAAAACTAGAGTAACTGTGAATATTTTGTATTAAACAACTGTTTGTCTTATTAAAATACAGGGCAAAATAAACAATAAAAAAATGGTAACACTTTATTTGATGGGGTGTGAATAAGACTGACATGACACTGTCATAATCTGTCATAATCATGACAGGTGTTATGTCATAATCATGTCATGATTATATCATAATCATGACAAAACACCTTTATGTCATGATTATTATATTAATAATAATCAGGTGTTTAAAAAGGTGTTTATGTTCATAACACCTGTCATGAACATGAAGGAGTCTTTATGAATATATGACTGTTGTCATGAAGTGTCATTTGGCAAATAATGACACTTTTAATGCAACTTTTAGAGCAACTTTGCATTAAAACTGTCATAATTTACCAAATGACACTTCATGACAACAGTCATAGACATTTATAACGACTCCTTCATGTTCATGAAAGGTGTTATGTCATGTTTATGACACCGTTGTGTCAGTCTTATTCACACCATGTTGAATAAAATGTTACCGAAAAAATATATTTCTTTAGTTAAATTTTTTTTTTATTTTTTTAATTGCTCAAAGTTGGAAAGGCGGCCGACCATGCTGTGTTAAATTTCCTCCAAAAACTCCCTCTAATCCTAAATCGACCTGCATGAAAAACACAAACGCAGTCTGGCACACATGCAACAGATTAATTTTGCGTCGTTAATCTGTTACATTCACTTCAGTGGCATTTAGAGACCACTAAAGGGAATGGGGACATGTGGGATAAACCTGGCTCTCCCAGGGAAACCCACACCAACAACTATGTGTTGGATTATTTTTTATTATTATTTTGGAAGATGCAGATGTTTCACAAGTTGCAACTTTTGAAACATCTGCATGTTTCAAAACATGCAGATGTTTTGGAGCATGCGTTGCAGGTTCTCATAATTTCACCGAACCTGCAACGCATCAGATGTGGAAAAGGTTAGCTAGGGAAGGGTGGGGGATGTGTGGGAATTGTACTGTAATGACATTATAATGATAAGTGTTGGAAATTCTGTGCAAAATGTGCGAATGATGTGTGAATTTGCGCCAACAGATTTGACAGCATCATGGAAGCTTCATAGTGGGATTGTGTCTGTGTTCCCTTGTTGGCTCTGTGTGATTCTCTCTCTTTCCTCTTCATTTTCTTCTTTATGGCAGGAAACATGTCTTCCAGGCGTTTTTGCACATTTTCCAACTTGACCCTTTCATCGAGAAGCTTGTTTCGTTCTTCTTGGTGTTTCGCCTCGGAGATGTCTTTTTCCTTCTCCAGTTTTCTGCAGCTGTCCTTGAGGGTGTCCATGCTGACGATGACATAATCCAAGAACTTAAGCCTTTTCAGAAAATTCATATCTACATTCATCATGGCTCCAAGGTGCGCTAGAGGATAATCAAAACCCTGGATCAGTTTCTGCCAGTCCTCGTACTTGTCCCACAGCTTATCTCGCCTCTCTGTCGTGGTACTCCTAATTGTCTTAACTTGGTTCTTAAAGGTCTCGATGTTTCTGGATAACGTGATGAGGCATTCCTGATTCTTCGTGATTCTTTCAAGTTGCTTGTCGATCAACCTGAGTGCTTGGTATATATTGAAAATGGTCGTTTCTGCTTTGTCCTTTGACGTTTTGCTGTCTGGGTCGTTGCTCTCTGACGACCTCTCTCTCGGTTGTTCTTTCTCATCTGAATCTGGACTGGACAGACGCCGTCCTGGCGTGCTGATGTCGTCCATGCTTTTGGCCCTTCTCGCTTTGCTCTTTTGCTTTGTCTCTGTGGTTGGACCTAAAGACTTTGAATCATGGCGATCTGTGCTCTTAGATTTTCTCTGTCGGGATTGCCGTCTCTCATCTGAATTAAAATTGACCAGTTGCTTTCCTGACTTGTCGGTGTCCTCCCAAAATTTGACTTCTAAGTCTTTCTTCCTTTGTTTTGTCTGATCCAAAGTTTTGGATCCTTGGCCTTTGTTCTTCATCTTCCCACTTGCATCGAAACTGGCCTTATACCATCTCGGCATGCTGGTTTCCTCCAAACTTTTGACTTCTCTCTCTTTTGTCTTTTTGTGTTTTGTCTGTTCAGTCTTATCCAAAGTGTGGAGATTCATGGCTACACTCTTCGATTTCCTCCGTTGGTGTTGCTTTTTACCGTTTAAATTGCTCTCCTCCACTTTTCTCCCTTTGTTCTTGTGAGATGTCTGTCCAGATCGATCCAAATTTTTGAGTTCTACATCTCTGCTGTTTCGTTTCAAGTGTTGGGATTGTCTTCTCTCCTGGGATTGTCTTCTCTCCTTTGGATCAATATTCGTCTCATTCGTTTCCGCGTTGCTGGTTTCCGCAGAAGTTGAGCTTTCTCTTTGACCCATGTTTTTCCGTCTTGTTGTGTTGAATTCGCGGCTTCTGTTCAGCAGTGGTCTCTGGTTCAATGACTTCTGCTCTGTGCCTCTGTTACAAAAGGCATTGCAGATTCTGGCAATGACATCATCTCTTACATCACTGTCAAATCAAAGCAAGGGAATGGCATCAGGGGAATGACATCATCGGTCACGTTCCAGTCAGGCAACTGTAAACCACACAAAAAAAGAACATAACCCTGCCCTTCAAAATAAAATCTGTTTAATGGCCAATGACCACATAAGTTCTGAACAGGCTTTGATATGCATAAACATGTGCTGCAAAAAAACAAAAAAAACAAAAACAAAGTGAAACCGTCAAAAACTAAGTTTGATATATTAGGTAGGGTATAAGTAATTTTGGCAATTTTTTTGTGAGTGATCAATACTCTACTAACATTTGTACTTATGTTATAGATACAGGAAAACAATCTTTTTGTATTAATTCAATTCAATTCAATTCAAATTCAAACATACTTTATTAATCCCAAAAGGAAATTAAACGTTGTTGTAACTCATTAATTTAGATTCTTCAAAAAGTTATTGATGGCTGTCGGCAGGAAAGATCTTCTGGTCTTTTAGCTTTAAAATGACTTCGCAATTTATTGTAAGCATCAGTTGTTTTCTATTATGGTAAACACAACGAAAAAAAAAACATCTAAACTCTACTATATGAGCTACATCGAGAGAATTTACATTAGCATTTTCCCTCTGGCTGCTATCTAAACAGTTGGGGAAAAACGTTCAATACCGAAAAGCTAACAGTGTTGCGAACATTGGTACGATTCACCCACAATAGATATGCACGTATTACATAAAACATCAAGTGTTTCATGCAACGTCAAGTGTTTCTTTTATTTTATTGAAAATTGTAGGACATACAAAAACATTGGTTGTTGACCAGCAGATTTACAAAGAATCAGGGGTGACTTAAAACATCCATAGAAGTTATTAATCTTGAACCTGTCGAAAATATTCGTTGTATAAACAGCTTTCTTGGGGATATACTTGATATTTGAGTCATAAATAAGAAATTCTTGGAGGAAACATCCAATGTTTGGTTTGGAGTTCGTCTATTTGGCTTCATAAAACAAGCGTTTCATACGATGTTGTCAATAAAGTTTCGAAAAAGCCAAAACAACGTCACCGACGTAGCAGCGTAACGTAGCAGTGCGTTCAGCACGCGCGCGTGGCTTTTGAATACAGCAGTCAACACAGCTTCAGTCACGAGAGGCGTTTTCACTCCTGTGTTTTCAGGTGAGAGGACGCAGCGGACTTAGCGAGGCCTGTAATTTTCCACCGCCGTAGCGTGGACGTAAAGAAGGGGAAGTGGTTTCCAAGTTAGGATGATGTTATTCCGTTAAACTTGCTGCAAACAGATGTAGTTACACGCACAGTTCTTTCTTGTTCGTCAATTGCTGGGATGCTAGCCGTGTCACAGTGCAGATTACTGGAGGAGTTCTGGTCCTCTGAGGATGTAGGCAAACTAATGTTTCGTGTCCAACATCTGGGAAAAACATGGAATTTTCCAGGCGTGTGAATAAGTGTGAAACAACAAATATCAAAAACATCTGTCTTTCGAAGCGGTTTCCTCCATTTTAATTGTCCAGCGTAATGTAAAATGTCGGAAAATATTGGTACATTTTCCTAAATAATTGTTTAAACTCCCACAGGGCGTTTCACAATTCTGCTATATTGAATTTTCAACCGCGAATCCTGCTTCTTTATCCAACTTGAGAACGAGAAAAATCACAGCTCTGATTGGGATAAGTCATTTTATCTGAAGACATAATTAAGACTATCTGACAGCGATTAAGGTCTGAAACTGAATTAAAATCAGCTTTAACGGAGAGGAAATGTTTCAGTTCTTTAGTAATTAAAACCTGTGAGACGTTTCAGAACAACCTTTGTGCTCAGCTTAAATTTAAAATCTGTGAATTATCAGTAATTCTGGGCAGTTGTGATCACTTTAATTTGTATCTATGAACAACTTGGATATTCAACTTGTGAGAAATGAACCAAAACTTCACTCATGATTACTATGCTGTTTTTATTTCCCCAGACTACTTCTCCCGAAATAGTTTCTTTAGACCCGACGCCAAGGCGGAATATTGTTTGGCAAGAAAATATGTCGAAGAGAAAAAGGCCTTCGCTGAAATCCTGTTGTGTGCAAGAGGAAGTGGAAGAGAAATCTGGGGACAAAAAGTTTGGCTTAAGGCAAGCAAGAGCTAAATCTTTTAATGCGTACAGTGACCAAAGTGATGGGAAGAAGAAGATTAAAGACAATGGCATTACAAAGCAAAATGGTGAGTTTTTTTCAGTGTAGGTGTTATATTTATCTTTTTTATTTTTTGGGGGGGTAAAGCAAAAAAATCCCTACCAAGCCTTTAAAGTGTAATTATTTCACAGTTAATATAAAATTTTTTAATGTTCTGATAATGAATGTAGAAATAAACTGTTGTATCATTTGTGGCTTTTGTCCTCCTAGGAATCTGGTTTGTGACTTGTGAAAACAAAGAGGGAGTTATGGACATAGAGAAGCTGAAAAAAGGTGAGAAAAAGAAGTGATACAAACACGCAATTTAATTTTTTAAAAATAATATGTATGAAATTGTAGAAGAATATCAGTGTGATTAGGAGTGGGTGTCGTTTGTGATGTTACACAGCCAAATATTAGCAGCAATAATTTGGGTTATTTGCCCTGTCGCAGTTCCAAACTAAATACGTAGTTAGCTAGCTAAATATTTTTGTTTTGTAGTTAGCGGGCTAAATATTTAGCTATGTAGTTAGCAAGCTAAATATTTGACAATGTAGTTAGCAAGATAGTACCAAACTTATCATTTATTTCGAAGGCTACATAGCTCAAATTTGAATATCCGTCCATCCATTATTTAAACACACTGTGAGTGGGGTTAGTGTCTACCACAATCTATATAATCTATGATTTTGGTCTGATTTTAGGTGAGAATTGCATAGAGTGTCGGGGCCTGTGGTTTACCCCCCCTGCCTTTGAGGAGTTTGCAGGACGAGGAGCGTGCAAAAAATGGAAAAACAGCATATGCCATGAAGGAAGACCTCTGACTCACTGGTTTGCGGTAATTCCTTTTTTTTCCTCTTTTGTCAACTTAAATCGATAAAGTCCTAAACAAAAGTTGATCAACATATGTTTGATCTTACAGAAAGGTATTCTGTCCACAACTGGATATCAAAGAAGAGGAGCTGAGCCTATGAAGGTATCGTACCTACACTTATTATTAGCAAAACGATTTATTCAGTAATTATGTTTATTCTGAGTTTAACTCATTCCTAATTCTTACAACAGAAGGTTAAAGTTTCATCAAGAAAAATGGAAAACAAGCCAACAAAAAGCGTCCACAAGTTCCAGGGATCTAAGCGCAGTAAATATAAGAGATCTTCCTCCTCGGTGACCCAGAAAAGCATCCCTCCAGGAGAGTTTACCCCGTCAGCAGAGGCAGAAGTACAGCCTGTTCAGGGTCCTGAGGGAGGTCGTAGTAAAGATGGCCACCACCAGTCAGACAGCGACGAGTTTCTGAAGAGAGGCCAAAGAAATGGGGATGATCCGGATGAGAGAAACGACAACCACAGTATAAACTCAGGAGACGCTGAGGATGAAAATAAAACGGACAACGGGGATGTGCCTGCTGATGCTGATTACCCTGACGACCGCGGCGACGCCAGAGGTGACGTTTCCCACTAAAATAATTTATTGAAGTTACTGCTGGTTGGTGGAACATATTTATATGTCTCTATATTTATATGGAGACATTTCTCTGTAAATTTGGACAAATATGGTTTTATTCTTCTCTTTAAAAACTTGACATTTTTCCTCTCACTGAAAATTAGATTCATTTTTAGTTCTTTAACTAGAAAGCAAACTATTTACATGGTAGGTAGGGCTGGACGAGGTGACTTAAAAATTAAATCTCAGATTTTTATTTGAACATACAAAATCTGATTTTGTATGTTCAAATAAACACACAAATTTGTATTTGTAATTTCTTTTTTCCTTAAAAAGAAATTACAAATGACAGAAAATATTCTGAATAATCTTGTAACTATATTCTAATTTAATGTATTATCATTTTTAGGCTAATGTCACTCACAACTATGGAAACATACTAAAGGTTATTAGTAAATTTCCGTCAAAAAATCTGAGATTTTTAGATTATTCTCAGAAATTTGCTAGAAAAAGGTAACATTTTAAGATAATCTAAGAATTTTTTGCAAAACAAAAAAAAAGCAAGTTTGAGTTTCAAAACTTGAAAATTTTCAAACTAAAAAAAAAAGTCAAATTTTTTTCTAGAAAATTTCTGAGATATTTTTGGCAGAAATTTACTCCTCCATTTTTTTTAAATCTACAATGGCCCTAATATACCATCATAGGATATGAAATCCTGATTTTACACGAATTAAATCTTCAAAATAATTACATTAATCAGTGAAGATTGTTAATCACTCTGTCCAAATAATTGATGGTCATGAAACCTAAAAAAAATGCTTCTTTTTCTTCAAAGTGTGAAATAGATTTCACTGCTCCAGATAAATTATACTTAAGTAATACATGGCGGTGGCTGCACCATGCTGTGGGGATGCTTCTCTTCAGTGATGATCACAAAGTAAATGGGGCTCAATATGTTGAAATCAATAAAGGAAAAATTATTTGGGGAAACAAAATACCGTTAAATTACATTGACGTTTGCTGTCGTATATTAAAATATGAAATAATTTGTATTTCTGAATGTTTCTTCTGTTTTGCAGAAAGTCCTGAGGACTCGGATGCTGCCAAAGCTCAGCAGCAGGAGATGAAGAGGAAAAACAAAGCGATCATCAGAAGGCTTTCAGAGGTACAGACAGCAGACCGCATGCAGATTGTTTAAATGCGAATTTAGTTTCAAACACATTTTTATATGTTTGAAACAAACAGAAAAAAGTTTGCAGTTGACCATCAAATCGATTGGAAACAGGAAAGTTGTCCTGTGAAAAAAATAAAACAGAAGGGAACAAAATAGCGAGAGTGACCTCAGTGAGTCAGAAGTTTACATACATCATGGCGGCAGCATGTTGGAGTAGCTCTGATTCGTCCTTGTTGCTGACTTTTGTTCTGAATTTGTTTTGGTTGATCTTTTGTTTTCTCACATTCCCTCGGCTCACTGAGTCTTTCTGCTTATTTCACACTTATTCTGCGTTTATTTCCAGAGGTCGAGAGCCTGTAAGGCGAAACGGCGTCCAAAAGGTTTGTGAGCAACTCGAGTAACTTCCCAAATCCTCTTCATTTAAACAAAGTAAGTATTTTATTGTGCTGCTTGTGAACAGGTAGCTGGTGTGAGCCTTTGGAGGACAACGCTCACGTTGAGGAGACTGAAGGCGACGCGGCCGTCGCTGAAGGAAAAAACTTGATCAACGAGAACCTCGGTGCTTCTGCAGAGCTCGTCGTTAGTAGCAACGGTGACAGGATCGGTAAGGCTCTGTTAATTAAAACATTGCTTTCATGAGTCTTTTTTTTTAAATATTTATGTTGATTTGTTATATTTTGGCATTGCTTAAGATGAGGAGAAAGATGCAGTGTTGGAGATGAGGTCACCTCAACATGCAGAGATGACCTCAAGTCCACTTGTCAAGGACCAAACAAGTGACCCGATGGGTGAGTTCAGAGACTAAGTAGATCAGTAGTTATTTTTTTAAAGCAGCAGAAACCTTCATTTTGTTGTTTTTGGTTATTTAACAGGTCTTTCTGTTGCACCTGCAAACCTGCTGCTTCCGTTTGTTAATAAAGAGATTAATGAGAAGGACGCAGATGAAGCCAAACCAGATCGTGACGAAGCAGAATTGGAAAGGTCAGAGACATGGTAAGATGAGACGCTTTAATTCAGTCAGCAAAGAATGCAAATATACCAAACATACTGTTTTTCCTCCTTGAAGCATCAGAGTCTCAGACTGTCGGAACGTTTCGGAGAAGACGGAGGACGGAGCTTCAGACGGCTCCGACGTGGATGCAATGGATGTCGATCAGCTGAAGAAGGAAAAACTAAAGATGCAGCTTAAAGTTTTAAAATTGCAAGAGGAATATTACACGCTGAAGCTAAATAACTTAAAATAATGACGAGAAAGATTTTAGTGTCAACACTGTAAATGACTAGTTAGCTTTCTTTCTTTTTTTTTTTTTACATTTTACTAGAAATTAGATTTAGCGAGGATTGTGGTAATTGGCACACAGACCAAAAATTTTATCAATTCAGATTTTAGATTCAAAATGTGCCAATTTTATCATTTTTACAACTTTTCTTTTTAAACGTGTTTCACATTGTACATCACTAATTTCCTTGTCAGAAAATGTCATAATCGCCAAGGAGACGAGACAGAAAGTAGCAATGACACAGTTTGAAATTTACAGAAAAGTGGAGGAAGTGAGAAGAACTGAGCAGCTTAGAAACATATCTAACCGGCACCCCACAGTGAAATTTAAAAGCCCTCTGTGGTTTGCCCCATCTACCTGTAATTCACCCTGCCGGTGAGCAACTCTTTGTTATAAAATCTGTAATTTAAAACACTAATATTTTATCTGCATGCATTCAAGTTGGATGTAATTTCTGCTCCGGTTCTGACCGGCATTATTACTTTGACGACCAAAAATGTTGGTCTCTCTTTTCTCCAAACAGCTCTGCAGCGGTTGTTTAAACCTCACTTTTCTTCATATAATCAGTTTGTGTTTTACTAATGATGGTTTAAATATTTATAGTTTTATTGTTATTAAAATCATTTACGCTGTTTCACAGCGTAAACTCTGTTCACCTCGACGTCTTTACATAGCTCACATTCGAACAGAAGTTAAGAAAATATTGAGTGATTTTCATTTACAGATTGAAAAGTATTTCTTTTTCTAATACCCAGAAGGTCACCTCTGAAGGTCAACTTCCAAGGTCAAGGTGTTATTATTATTACTTATAAGTGCAAAACTAGCAACCAATTCTGGAAATCTGAAATTTCTAATCAGTTCATCTTACAGTTTTGAAAGAGGTGTTTTCAAATACCATAGTTACAAACCTGTGAGTAACCCTGAGAAGAAAATAAATATTTACTGTTGCATTTCATGCATTCAGCTGTTTACAGTTATTTTGACTACATTTTGCATTTGGTGCTTTCCCTAAGAATGTCTCTGTTTCTTAGTGTACATGTCAGACGCTGCTGTATTAAGGTCTGTCTCAAGTTTTCTACTCGGTTTTCTTTTTGTTATATTAAATAATTAACCAAACTTCCTGTTCCTGTTTTATTCATTTTCTGCAACGACACCTGAAGCACACAAGGAGTGACTGATGATGCATAAGCATCTGAAGTAATGACGTTTTAAAATGTCAGGGTTTTTTTCTGTCTGAAAAGTAGATTTTTTTTTCCTTGTGCCAGGAAACATCTGGTTTCATTTTTAACTCTTGGATGTTGTTACACGTCTCTCAGCTCTACAATGTTGTGGTTTCTCCATGAATCAGAGTCTCTTAAGTTCAGGCATGCTGTGATCTGCCTCGTTCTCAGAGGAGGAAGACGACGTGGGGCGTGTCTGCAACGGAAGTTTCTGTTTTCATTTCTCCCGCTCATCGATCGCAGCAGGGGGAAGACGTTCGCTGTTGATTTGTAAGTTTTCTTTGGTTCTTAAGACTTTTTTGAATTAATGTCAAGTTGTTTTTTTTCTAAGAACCACAGATAAGCGAGCTGGACCAATGTGCAGGAGGGAAATCATTTTGGTAGCTGCTTGAAAACAAAACATTCATCCAATAGAGGTATCTGTTTAAAATGCAGCTGTTTCTGAAGAATATGTAGAAACTCTGGAAAGAATGGAGCGAACCGGTGACAAAAAGAGAGTAATTTACATTTTGATGACGGTAAAGTTAGCTAAAGATCATCCTGATTCGTGGCTTTGGAAAATCGTTGGCTGCAAGAAAGTGAGTAGAAACAGAAACTTCCTCAATCCTTTTGACAGTTGCTCTAAATTTAACGGGCTGCTTAATGTGTCGTCACTGAAACGTTTCAGGTCATCAAAAGAAAGAGAGAGAGAGAGACCTGAGTCGATACGAAGAGCAGATTTCAAATTCAAAAATACTTTATTAATACCAAAGGGAAATTAAATAATTTAAATGATTTAACTTTAATGTCTAATGATGATTAAAGTTAAAAGGGAAAAAGATACAGAAAGCCACCTGATGTCATTTGAAACATGATTCGTCAAATTATGACTTATTTGAGATTTACCACTTCCTATGAAAAGCAGAGGTCAGTTTCATCATACGCTTCCGGACCTGATCGGTGCCAGAACCGCAGAATCTTTAAACAAAACCCGTCTAAAATTACAACATAGAAAACAGAATAGTTTAATTCTAGAGACAGTTTGTCTATATTTTTTAACTTCGAGAGTTTTTCAGCTTGTAGCGGATAAACCAGCAGCCGCTTAAATCCAACCAAATGATCCTAATGAAAGTCAAGGATGAGATATATTCCTGAAAAAGTTTGTGCAAATATACAACATTCAAATTTCAGAGGCACATATTTACTTCCATACAAGATATCTGGGTATATTATCAAGGTATTTACTAAACCATTAAACATTTACAAAAATATTTATGCTAGTATATGATAATTATTTAAACCACAAGAAAAACACTTTTATTCTATAAACAAATGTTAATCTTGTGAATTAGTCTGCCTTTTCTTTAAAAAAGGCTCATACTTTCAGAAAATAGAGATCGAATCGGCAGCTTGTCAAACTTAAACGCCAGATATAGAAGTTGTATAAAAAAATAACATTGTACGTCTTCCATAAAGGTGTAGTTTTACTAATTTCATTTTAAAATAAACCTCTTTCTTTTTAAAGTGCTCATTTTTAAACAGACTAAATGTGGAAGCCTGGCTTCAGATTGGACATCTAGGAGAGAAACATGGCTACAATTATGAAATGTAACATAAGTCTAAGATCTCTATTTTCAGGATGAGCAGCAACAATCCCTCAAGTTTTTGTCTCTCTTTTTTTTTTTTTTGCTCATGCTCCCTTACAAGTAATAAATCTAAATGAGAATTTTTTTTTTTTTAAAAGGCCAACATATGATGCACTTACACCAAATTTGTTCTTTTTCCCATTTTAGTGATGAGACTGTGACACTCGAGCAGAGGTGTCATTCAGCTGCCTTTGTATTTGATTTGTACAAATTATCCCCTCATCCGTGTTTCATCTACAGCTCTCATACGGTGCATTGGTGCGAGAAGGCCTCCTGACTGGACCTTTAAAAGAACAAAGATGGCCTCCATCAGAGTGAGCAGTTATTTGGTTCACTGATGGCTGCTTGCAGATAAGCCTCCAGCCAGTCACAGACCCGACGAGGACCGCTGTTGGGGATTTTTTGTGTTATCATTTTTAGCAGTCTATCAGTAGTGACGTACTGCGCTAAAACTTTTTGATTGCTGTGTTTGAATATCTGTGTTCCTGAGAACTGATTGTTCACTCCACCCTTGGAAGAAATCGCTCTCCAGGGAAAGAGCTTGATGACCTGTGTGTTAGATGGAGCTTGCCATCTGTTTTATTGTTTATCCCATCTCACTTTTGTTTTCCCAAATAAAAGGCCCGCTCTAGCAGAGAGAGGGCAGAACGCTCTGTGAACGGCTCGGAGGAGCAGTTTGCTGAGTCTTATCCTTTTGCAAAAGTTTGACCATAAAATGAATGTACGTTGTCTGTGGTTCTTTTATGTAGGTTCAGAAAAATACCTATCAACCGCCTGCCTCCCACAGGCAGCAGATGTGGCAGCAGGATCCAGATGTGTCATTTTAGAGAGAGCTGAGCTGAGCACACCTCTGGAACGGGACAAAAAGCTGCAACAAAATCATTTCCTGGTGAAGGTGCTGAGTTTTATTCTTCATATTTTTTTTTTATGCTGGAATGTACAAATGTTTTATACATTTTACGAGACATAAACCAAAAAGAGTTTTATTTATTACCAATACAATTACCTGTAAATGTAAATAAAATATGCTGCAGGTTTCCTTGACAGACCTGCAGAAAGACCGTATTCTCTGTACCGTTCAGAATGGTACAGAATAAAAGCGTTTCGAGATTATCAACATTTGGTTTTCAGCCTTAAACACTTCATTTGGGTTTGAATGTGATGCATGAACAGCAAGAAAGAAAAGAAAATCAGCAAGAGGTTTTGTTGACGTTTTCACAGACCGAAAACCAGCATACAAGAAACCATGATGATTATTTTTTAACAGTAGCAGATAAACGTTCAAAGTATTTCTTGGGTCCACTGTTATACATCACCTTTGATTGTTAGACATCATCGCATTAATGAGTTAAACAAAAAAAAACTTTCCCTTCACTAAGATGTGCTGCTTTGCGTCCATGTTTGAAACCCAACTCCACTAAAATGCACCAAAGTGTGAAAACTTGACGATGTTTTCACACCTCGGTCCTGGACTGCATCAGGACTTTACAGGAGGTGGTAGATGTCAGATACCGACTGAGAAAACTGAGAGTTTATAAAGAAAGAGATAAAAAAAAAAAAACTTCTTTAGCATAATGCACGTTTTCCATCACATATGATATCCAAAGGATTATTTTAGAAACTGTTACAGTTATGAGATTGTTTAAAAATGTACATCTTGTAAAAATGATGAATGAAGGGTTTTCTTGTGTGAAAAAAAAGAATGTTTAAAGTTTGAGAAAGATGATGAATGTATGCGATTTGCTAATGTTCAGTTTAACCGACCCTACATAACGTTTTACTGCTCAATTAGATTGATCAAGTAAGAAAAAGAAAAAGTGAGACGTCTCCACCTTTTTCCTCTTGTCTACATGGCAAGTCTGTAGTCAAAGTCCACCTGTTTGCTTTGCTGTTTCTCTGATAAACTGTTAGATCTGACGTCGTTCTGCCCCATTTATGAAAAAACATTTCTCTGGTTTTTTTCTTTGTCTGATGTTACATTTTTTTTAAAGTTTGAAACTTAAGCCAATATAGAAGAAACTATATAAAAATATGCTTTATTAAAAACTTGATTGTTGCAATAAATGTAACCTCCTGACTCATCACAGGGAAACTGAGCAGCGAAACTTGAAATCTTGAAGTCTGAGACAAAAGTTCACTATGGGTATTCATTACATTTTTATATATATATATATATATTTTATGGAATAACCGGTTATGTTTATATTTCCTTCGATTTCTAAACGGTTTCTTTCTCAAGGCAGACTGCAGTGAGTAAGAGGAGAAAAAAATGAAGAGGAGAAGATCTTCGCTACAGTCCGACTCTGGACAGGAAGAACAAAGTTTAGACGCAGAATATAACCTGAGAAAAAGAGAGAGTGTCAACTATCACGATGAAGATTATTATTATTACAATGAGGAAGAAGACAACTGCAACCAGTCACTAACACAAGAAGGTATTCGGCTTTTAAATGAATCCATGCTCCAGAAAGCAAACGCGACTTTAAGCACTTAAAACTGTATTTTATTGAGAGAGCAAAACTTTTGTATTTGTAAATATTCAGGAATATTTGGGAAATAAACTGGCTTTTCTGTCTGCTAGATCGAGAACTGTGGCCTGTAAGCTGTAGGGACAAAAAGGGGATGATGGATGTCCAAAAGCTGGCGAAAAGTAAGAACATCGAGTTTGAGTAAAATGATTAATCGGATCTCGACAACAAGCTAAAGGTGGCGCGGTTTAGTGGAGAAATGACTTTTTTAGTGGATTTTTCAATGTTATGTCAGCAAATGAGTGAGAAAAACATCCTGTCATGTAAATTTTAAAAGCAAATTCATTCTCTATAGACATCATTGGCTTTAAATGCCTTTTTGATTGTTTTTCCACGTCTATTTATGATGCATGTACGCCTTCGCTCTGCAGGTGAGGAGTGTATAGAGTGTGAGGGCCGCATGTTCACCCCGCCTGCCTTTGAGAACTTTGCAGGAAAAGGCTCGTATAAAAAATGGAAACTCAGCATATTCTCTGATGGAAAACCTCTGCAACACTGGTTTGAGGTAATTTATGTTTTTTCTGCACCTATTTCAGTAAAATACCATTTTCCTTTTCATTTAATAAACATCTTCCCTCATCACAGAAAGGCCTTCTGCACACTGAGGGATTCAAAAGAGGGACAAAGACGTATAAAGTAATGAGCAACACTTGGATGCAAAAACTGGGGTTTTTATTTCAATAACGTTATTTTTTTTTGTTCAACAGAAGAAAGGTAAAACATTTCAGAACAACAGAGAGAAACCAGCTCATAATTTAAGACGACGCGACGCTCAGGGAGCCGGAGAGTCAGGAGCAGAAGCTACAGACGACTCTGAGAACGACGATGGGATTCCTTCAGGCTCTAAGTTACGGAGGACCGAGGAAGAGAAAGAGAGAAACGACTCAGACCATCCGGAAGAAAGACGAGATGAGCAACCGGATGAAATGGAAAACAATAAAGGCCTCTACGCTCCTAAAGGTAATGTCTTCTTCTGTTTTGGCTTTTCCCTTCAAGGATTGCCACAGCGAATCATCTGTCTCCATTTAATCCCGTCCTCTGCATCCTTAACCTTCACACCAACTAATTTCAAGTCGATGTTGGTCTTCCTCTCAGCCTCCAACATCAACATCCTAATAATTCTCTCCTCTAAAAATGTCCAACTCTAAAGTATCTAACACCAACTGATGTTCTCATTCCTGACCCTGTCCATCAACATCTTCAGCTCTGCAACATCCAGTGTTTTATTCCATTTCTTCTCTCTCTACACCAAACTATGGAGCCTAAAACCTTAATGTCCTCTACCTTCTTCTCCCGGTAGAGTTCCACTCTTGCTCTTCTCATTTGAGCTTTGTGCTTAATCCAATCTTTGTTAATTTTCCAGCAAGTCTTCACCTCTTTAGCTTTTCCTCTACCTTCGTCCTGCTCTCACTGCAGATCATAATGTCATCTGCGAATATTGTAATCCTGTCTAACCTCATCGGAGGAAACAAGAAGTGGCTTGGAGCCCAGCCTTGATGCACTCCTACAGCACACCTCACTGCCGTCTCACAGCTCTCCCGAACCACTCTTTACCACTCCAGACCTCCTCATGCTTACATGGTTCCTCTCTTTCTCTTAATCTAAGACACACTGCAGCTCCCTCTGCTTCTCCATCAGCATCCCTAAAACAACATACTCTTTCAAATCATCCAAACAAAATCTGTTCCTTCAGTCAGAGCTCGTATCGTAACTCCTGACCCATGATGGATCTGTTTCAGAACCTGATCCGAGGTTGATCATCTCAACACCTGAAAAACTCGCGTTGCAGTTGAACTCGATTGTTCTCCTCCAAAGAATGTCGATGGTAAGATGAATTTATGCAAAGGTTTTCACATCATCGCCCAGGTTTGTGACCGAGCTCCTGGTTGTCGAGATAAATCTCTTCCTCTTTGAAAGATTTCAACTTTAATGTATCATATATGTAATGATATGCCTACTGCGTCAGACTTTCATTGCAGCCCGATGGCAATAACATAGAAATGGGATAAAGAGCCTTCTTCATCTCCATGAGAAGCCAAAGCTTAATGATCTAAAATATTCTCACACGAATGGAAGAGTTGGTTATGTTCATATTGATGTGAAACTAGATATTATGAAGTACTGACATGCCAGCTGATGTTGGATTGTCATGTTACTCTGTGGAGGTTTTCTGTTAAATCTGTTCATCTCTTCCGTGTCACTTATCAGACGAGGAGTCGCTCTCAGACCTCCGCTGTGGATCATCAACTCAGAGGTTTGTAAGTGGTAATATATCCATATTTTCACAACCTTCTCATTTAAGGTTGTTTTAAATGACAATTTATATGGTTGACAGTATAATTTTACAACCAGGATCTAATAATATGTATGAAAACGGCATGAAAACAGCGAGCGACACTTAGCTGGAAACACAGCTAGGAGTTGCTCAAGTGGTTAATTTTCTAAACTACAGAAAAGTTATTGTTAGCGATGCACAAGTATTAACATTTGGACCAATGTTGATATCTGATATTAATGCTGCTGCTATGGTAGCATTTACCAGTATTTCATCATGTTTTTTTTTTTATCCAATTACTCGATTAATTGTCAGAGTAATCAATAAATTACTGAAATAGTCATGTACAACAGCCCTACTACACATGTTGGAAGGTGAAGATGCAGTACAAACACTTTATACAATCCACAAAGCAGCTCCTCTCATGTTGACTTACTTAAAAAACTAGCAAAGCAGCTCTGTCTCACCTAAGAAACTTTATGCTCACAAACAACCACAGATGTTTCTGTTCGTTCTGTTTAACTTTTACACAGAGTTTATATTTGTGGAAAATAATATTTAACTGGCTCTGACAGTTTTTGCCAGAAAATGTCATTTTTAAAATTATTCCTTTGCTTTAAAAGACAATAAAATGGGAGATTTGATCTAATTTAGTATTCACTTACGTTTTTAACATCTTGAGGTTTTTATGGTTTTACGAGATGTTCTGGTGAAGCTAACCTACATTTTCACCCTGTCTGATAAATTGTTCCACCTGCAGAGCCACACGTTCTCATGTTACCTCTGGGGTTCTTAAATTTCTTTATTTAATCCAAATTTTCTTTCCCAAAGACAATGAGGAAGGAGACGGAGATTCAGAGATGAGTTACTATGAAAAGACAAAAAGCGGTGAGAGAGAAAACCTCATAGAGGACGGCGAGGAACCAGCGGAGAGTCAAACGGCAGACGTGGCCACAAACACTTCCCCCCAACAAGAACCGGTCGAGCAGAAGATCCACGACTTACTGAGTGAGTACACAAACCAAATGCAAGGTCAGTGGGAAAACTTTTAGATTTGTGGCACCTACAATATTTTAAGTTTGCAGGTCTTTCTGCTGAAACTTTGACTATGCCTGGTCCGAGCTCATGTGACAATCACACAGACGTCATCTGCTTGGACCAATTCGAATCACAGACGATGTCGGAGACGAGGTAGATCGAAGGAGTTCGTTTACTTTGATCAGCAGTGCCATCTGAACAAAACGCCTCACGACTTTCCCTCCTTCCCCTCCCAGAAGCATCTGCGATTCGGACAGCACTCGCATCTCGGACAAGGTGGAGACCTCAACATCGGGGGTCTTGACCGGGTCCGATATGGACACGATGGATCTGGACCAGCTGCAGAGAGAAACTCTAAAAACGCAGCTGGAGGCTGCAAGAGAACAAAAGGAGGCTTCAAGAGTGAAGAAGGAATATTACACTTTGAAATTACGTCTCTTACAAGGTCAGATGAAAGCTGGTCGCTTCAGTTCGACGATGTAGGATGTGACGCGACTTTAACGAACTCTGGGAGGGATGAAGCATTTCCTGTGACAAGAAATTACAAACAGAGATGAGAATTTTACCATGAGTGTCAAGAAAAGATTTCAATCATCTGTGGAATTAAACTGGGATGCCAGGGAATAAAATAATGTGGGTAGACGTTAATTTTGAATGGTTATTTGTTTTTATATGTAAATGTAAATAGAATTTTATATGTAAATGTAAAAGAGGCTATATTTTAAGTTTTCTAAAGTATCTCACTTTTTTATTAACATGACATTTTTCTCACTGCCTTCCTGTTACATTTGACATAATTATGTTACAAGATGGTTTTCTGACAATGTTGTATGAAGTTTCTTTGTGTTTCAAGGTTAAAATAAAAACTGAAGAATGTTAAAATTTTTGTCAGATGTCAGTCAGGACAATTCCCTCATCTTTTCTAAAAAAAAAAAAAAAATTAAAAAATCAGTCTGTTGTACATATCAGTACCCAATTAATTCAACAACCTTCACAAAATTATCGCTTTGAAAAGAAAAGCTTCCAACTTTAAAGAAGTCTATTCAAGAAAAAGCTCATAAGAAACAGAAAAGCAGTAAAAAAAAAAATGCTGCAATGTAAAATTTAAATTTACATTTCATCACATTACAAAGACAAACTGGAATGGATCATATTGGGATTTTATTTTCTGTGTGTTGCTGCAAAAGGGAAGGGAAATCAAACATGGTCGCCAACATTTCCTACGAATAAAAATCTGGAATATTGTTTTCTGCATCTTTTTCACTCTGCCCCCTTTTGCTCTGATGCTCCAAAAGAAAATCCGGTACCAAGCATCGCCTGCAGACGTTGTGTTGCAGCTGAAAGTTTCACACAGTGAAATAAAACTCAGAAAAGCAAAAGACCAATAAGTTTTATTGCAAGTTGTTGATACAGTCAAAAAAAAAAAAAATCAACAACATCCAGCAGTTTATATTTGTACACTCTTATTTACAGATTATCAGTTGTTTCTAACAAACTCTTTCCTATTCAGCCATTTCCTCTTCATCATCATCTTTTTCCATTTCCTCCTCCTCCTCTTCCTCATCTTCATCAAAGTATTTATCCTCGGCGTCTCTGCTGACGATGTCCAGGTTGTCGTAGTCGGGGTTGTCGTCCACCTCGCTGAAACACACAAACACACGTCTCACTCTGAAGTGCTTCATGTTCATGGGGTGAAATTGTTTTACTGAACTTTTCAGGAGTTATTTTCACGGCTGTAAGCAAATTTCATCAAATGTTCTTTGATGAAAATATTCAAATTCAACAAAAAAACGTGAAACTCGTAGATCGTTTACATTCATTGCACACATGGTGATGCAACTGAAGTGTTTATTTCTGAGAGTTTTGATGATTGTAGCTCACAGTTAAATAAAACCAAAACTTTAATTTCAATGAAAATTTGAATTTAGACAAAATGTTATTTTTAAACAACTGAATTTTCTGAAAGTACTGAAAAGCCAACAAATTGGCTCATTTATCAGATTGCAAGTACCTTTTGAAAATTGACAACTTTTAAAAAGCAATATACCTTTCATACATTTCTTCGTTTAAATTATTTATTTGGTGATGTAATTTTCACATTTTAAATGTTTTCGTTAACTGCAGGTGGAAATCTACTAAACTGATCAGAAATAAAGGCTTAAAAGCATTTATCTGGTGGGCCACCAGGGGGAGCTGTGGAGGCCCTCAGAGAGCTGGAGGGGGGAAAAAAATGCAAAAATAAATAGACTGACTTCATTGAAATGTTTTAATCATATAATTTAATCTGTTTTTTGAACTATAAGCAAAAATGTAAATGTTATTTACCATGCTCATTTCTGATTGGCTGCCAGTCAAATTCAAACTGCTTTGCTACTCAAGCTAGCATAGCAAACTAGCTTTCTGACAAGAAGTAAACTGAAGGAACTGTTCTTCTGCTTAACAAGTGTATTGATTATTGAATAGTGAGTAAAAGTGAAGAAAAATCTTTCCAAAAGTGGATGTTTCTTTACATATTTTTGCTGGATCGTCTGGATTTTCCCCAAACAGAAGCTGTTTGAGGCGTCACAGCATGAAAAAGTTTGGGACCGAATCTGGGTGGTCGTATTTAGGTTTCACTTCTTTATTATTACTGAATTGTAGAAATAAAATACATTTTTCATTTTGTTCTCGCTTGTAAATGAAAAAAAAAAAAGTAAAACAACGCTGCTCACTTTAAGGGGAAGTTTCTAGAAGTTTACTGCTCTCACTGTGACCGACCTGTAGTTGAAATCTTTGTCTTTTCCGTCTAGGAATCGCTGATGCATCTGACTGATGAACTCCTCCCTCAGCAGAGCCTTCTCCTCTGCAGTGGGCTCCCATCCCTTCTGCTGGACTCCATCCTCTATGTGACAAACGTTCAGCAGCCAAATTGAGACGGGAGGAAGAAGAAAACCTTTCATATTTTTGGCCGTTCTTTTAGCAGCTCCTTACCGTCGTCATCTTCGTCCTCCTCTTGGGCGCCGTCTTCTCTGTCCTGCTCCTCCTGCAGGCGGTTCTGGATGAGCCGCTCCTGGTAGGAGTTCAGGAGGAGATTGGCAAGCCCACAGGAGCCGCCTCCTTGTCCCTCCTTCTCGCCGTCCAGTATGGCCTCCTGGGAGCGCTCCAAAACCTGGAACAGAAACCAAAGCCAGCAGGTTTTTCAGGCTTCCTGGAAGCTATTAACACACACACACACACATAAATATTGTCGATGTAAAAACATATATGAGTCACCTCTTCATCAGTCAGGAACTGGCCGATATATTGCTCGTACAGCAGCGGCTCCCTCATCCGCATCTGTTCCTCACTGAAATACTCGCCGTCTGCCAGAAGAATAGAAGAAGAATAAGAAGAGGACCAAATGATCATGATTTACAACGACAGTTTATTATTAAATCCTTTAAAGAAACACTTTAAGCAGTGAAAATGATAATTAGTGAGGATTTATTTTATATATTTTCTAAGATTTACCCAGAATACGTAGAAATATTGAAAAGCCTAATGATAAATAGAAGGAGTTTAATCTGAATGCCTCCATTTTGGGCTCCCAAATGGATAGAGGCACATACACCTCCAGATTGTGCATATGGACTGGTTATTTCATCTGTATGTAATTTTCTCTCGACTTTCTTTTTTTTTTTTTTTTTGTTCACTTAGTTTTTAAGTGTTGTTTGCGTACGTTTCATATTGTGTGCATGGATTGCAGATGAAAATCAGCGATAAAAATAGCAGGTATATTTAGTGAATTGTTTTTAACTTGTTTGTCTCAGTATTTGGAAAAACAGTTGTTTCTTTCTCCCTCATTTAACAAAGTAGTTTTTTCTTTATTCTGCCAACGTTAAAGCCCTGGAAAATATTGACTTTTAATCATCCCACCATGGCTCTCGATGGATGATGCCAGTTTTTCCTCCGCAGCGGTCCCTATGGTAACCCACGCCGTACCTTTCTGCAGCGCTCTGAGGGCAGCGTAACGCTGGTTTCTGACCCTGGTCCTGTTGGTGCATCCTGCGGGTCGCGTCAGCACCAGCCGGCTGTAGTGCTGGGCCCTCGGGTCCGAGCTGACGTGGGCGAAAGCAGGAAGGTGCTCAGGCTTCAGGTGGCCCTGATGACGGAAGGAGGCGCATCACACAAGAGACGTGACATCAGTAAGTTGAGCTCTTTTTTCTTTTATTTAAATTACTACTGTTATTTATTTGCTGTGTTTTTGTCTGTGAAACAAGAATGACCTCTGCAGGCTCCTTGTGGTCAGGTTGAACATTTCGGTTTGTTTCATTTGTCCTGAGGATCTGGTGGGACCCTTTGGGGTTTAAAAGCTGCCAGTTTTTACTATAGTTCATTGTATTTGTACATTGCAACATTTATACTTTGATATTTATCTATATTTATGTTTCCCTATCTCAATATTTCAGGGCCTTCTGACATGCCATCTCTCTCTTTTTGATATTGCCTCTACAGTGGGTCCCAAGTGTCCCAGAGATGAAAGTGTGTTGGTGCAAAGTGTGTGAGTCGACCTGAAAACAAAAGCAAAACCCTGGTGCTCACTGATGCTGGTCACCAGGTGAAACAACCACCAAACTACAGACTCGTTCTGAAAGGCCACGCAGTAAGGAAGAAGCCACAACTCCAAGAGCACTGTGAGAATCCAGATTGAAGTTTATGATTGCTCTCAGGAACAAACACACAAAAAAACAAAAAACAAAACAAAATGGAGACACTCCTGGTGGTCAAATTGAGATATTTGACTATAGTGATCACCATTCCAAGAGGGAGGCTCGTACACATGAAAACAACATCCAAACTGCAGTACAGGAGAGGCTGGATCACGAAAAAGAAACTGTGCAACATCTACTTGTTCCCTCGTTGCTGTCTAATCCTGTTTCCTTATGGCACTTACATGGTACCTCTCCAGGAAGACCAGCGGCCTGCTGCGGTACTGATGCAGCAGCTCCTCCCTCCGCTCCCCGAAGGTCAGCTCGGCCTCTCCGATCTGCTGGCTCTTCACGGGGCTCCCGCTCATGGCTACCGACTCTATCATGTCTCCAACGCAGCTGGGCTCTGTCTGTGGTTAGGAACGCAGTTAGCAGAGAAACAAAAAGAGACATCTGAGGAAAAACCCATGGAGCCTCACCGAGGGGTCCAGCTGGGCGACCGGCTGGGTGTCTGGTCTGTGTTTGGGTATGTAGAGGTCGCATGTCTGTAAAGGAGCCGCGGGTTCCTCCGGTAACACCGTCCTCTTTTCGCTGTCACACGGCCTGGGTTGGGCTTTAACGGGAGGGTCGATCTCTCCCCACATAGCTTGAACTCCAGCAGGCTTTACCTGAGCAGATAACGCGATGAAATGAACGCTAACTCACTGCGAGTGTTGTGTCGATGCCAAAACGAACGAGTGCGTTTTTAAATATCTACATTCTAACACGAAAAATTTTATTTAATGTTTAGGACACACTACATTCACTTGCTTTGCTAACTGTTTTGGCTGCCATAATAGTCCGTCATGATTATGGTCCCCCCTTGTTGCAAGTGAAATGTTGGTTCCGTTCTCAGTTGTGTTCTGCCTGTGGCGTCAGCTTTTGTCGCCATCTAGCGGCGGACTGTTAAACGCCAACCACAAACTGTTAAAGGTATATGGATTTTTTCTTGTTATCTTATCATTTTCCTTGATTTTTTTCATTTAGTACCGTCTATAGTTCCTTGTTTATTTACCTTATGTTAATTCAAGTCATTTTATATGCCATATGAAGCCAGAAAATGACAGTATATTAAAATCTAAGAATTATGTTTAATGAACGGGTGCCCTTACAGTAGAAAATAAGGATTCAATTCCCCATGTGAAGCATATTAAAGAATATTTGGCTAAGATACGTCAGTAAAAACAAGCTGAACAGGGGTTGGTTTTTCTTTCTGCATTACTGCTTTATCTCCCTCTCAACAGTAGGGGGCGCCGTTGTTGTTGTTTTTCATGAGCTGTGCATTTCACAGCGCAATCTCAGAATGAGGGCTGCAGTAATGATTACATACCTACACTTACAGTTGGACTCATAGACTATGTGCTGCATTTCGATTCAAGTCTCCACCTTGAGGCCAGTACACGCACTACAACCAGCAAATCACTTGAAAATAATCTGTTACACACCAGATACTCCCAAAGTCTCACCGGGTGCAGATAAATAGATAAAGCGAAGAGACCAGCTGGTCTTGCTATTTAAACCTTTGGCCGAGAGTACAGAGGTTATGAGATATGTAATGGAAGAAGAAGAAGAAGAAGAAGAAGGAAGAGGGGGCAGGGTGGTGTCAGTTGAGTGTACAGTTTAAGTTAGTCAGGGGTGTCACTTCTAATCACGGACATCAAAACTAAAAGCTGCTATAGAAAGTGCAGAAGTTTTATTTGGTTCGTTGAAGCTCAAACCTTGATACAATTTAGATTTTATGAAATAATGTGTTCGAAATCATATCTGTGAACTACACATTCAGACTTTGACTTATCTCTTACAATGTAAGGATTAACCTCTCAGTTGAATTATTCAAATAAATAAATAAATAAAAAATAAGCAGAAGAAAAGCAACATAAACCTTTGGGCTGATTTGATATATTTTGACGAATAATAATTAGTTTGGTTTTTACTACACTGAGTGCAAACAGGAAGTACGCAGAGCTTAGGAAGCAGCATCAATACATAACAAGAGTTTTAAAAAGTTGTGTAGTCCTAGTAAGAGTGGCTGTCACTGTAAAAGTTAGTTGAGCGATGTAGCACTCAAAAGCTGTTTTAGATAAAAGCAACTACATCATGTAATAAAATGCTGTCTTATATCTTTAAATATAGTGGGGGGAAAATTAAGCAGCCTGCCTTTGATTGGGCACACAAATCCACTTTGATCTAGACAATTTCGATGTACCTCAGGCTATTTTTTCAGGTCATCCTACTAAAAACTACCAAGTCCTTTGTAGCTTCTGACCAGTTTCACTCCGGTACTGCCCTGTATCGTGTATCGGATACAGGGCACGAGACTGTAAGGTGTATCGGACCAGCTTCCTTTTACTTGCTAAAAAAAAGAGCGTCCTGCCACCACCATGTGTTGCCATGAAGATGGTGTCTTTAGAGCGATGAGCAATGTCGGTTTTCCTTTAAGGAAACCTTCTTCTGCTTGTTTAGAAGATTTACAAGAGTGGTAATTTCCTGTGCTCATGCTATTATTGTTAACTGCTGCAAACAGACAGTGTTAGAAAAAGAAAAAAAACAACTAAATTTTGTGCTTAACAACGGCTAACAGAAATCGAGAAAGTGGCAATCTTTGAACGTTTTTGAATCGAGCAGCTTCCCGTTGGGATCTCACAACTCTCCCTAAAGGAACAGCGGACATGTTGTTGCCGAGGAGCAAACAAGACAACTAATCATCAGAGGATCATAACAGCAGGCGGAGGAGGAAGAGCAGCTGCGACTTTGAGCTAATCTGACACTTGTTTACAGCTTTATCGTGTTGTAGAAAAACGACGCCAAGCTCTCGCTGTTAAAACGTGGAGCGAAGACGAGGCGTAGCTCAGATTCGTGACTTTTTGCGAGATCAGATAAAACAAAGTCATGACCCATGTGTGATGCGAAACCGGAGAAGATAATTACAAGAAGAACATCAAAATGTGAGATGCGTGGCTTTAAAATGAGCAATCTGGTTTCAGACTCTCTAGTTACATTAGATTAATGTGCCGAAGCTCGTTTCCGTACATATCCTGAGCGGTCGTTTATTGTTGAATGTTGTATTGACAACGGAGCAAAACCTAGTAGCTTCGTTTGTTGAATTCATTCCTTGCTCATTTCCTCTTTCAAACACGTCCTCGAAAAGGAAACAGTTTGAATCAGTTTGACCTAATTTCTCAGCCACAACGAGACCAAATGTTTGAATGGTCAGAGGATTCATGTCAGGCTCTATTTTAGATGACGTTCTGCGCCGACAGGATGCTGTGGTTAACGCGTCCCCGTTTCCATCTAGCCCAGAACGTTCCGCTGCTTCCCCTGCCGAAGCGTTCCCAGCTCACACAGAAGATCACAAAAAACCCCGAAATATGCAGAGACGTGAACCCTTCTTGAATCATCCAACACACCGGGCGGATTTAAACATTCAAATATTTTACATACAACCATTTTCCCAAGAGAAAAAGAAAACAAGCAAAAGCACCTACAACCGAGATCAGAGCCTAGAGAGACCGACATCAACAACAGCAGAGACGTTTTAGACCATCACAGCCTCCAGAAGGTCAAGCTTCATACGTTTACGCTCAATTTGATCTTTCCAAATTAAGAATCCATCATAAATCTGATCCTCCCTGATGGTGATCGGTCACCGTCCGAATTAAGAGCAGCTGCTTCCAGGAAATCTTGCTGATACGGCATAAAAATAAACTTGAAGAGCCTGATAAGGTTGGCTGGTTATTTGTAACACATCGCTGTGTTGCACATTTCTCTGTGTTTTTGTTCTGGTTTTTAGTT
Organism: Poecilia formosa; assembly: GCF_000485575.1. Taxonomy (NCBI): domain Eukaryota; kingdom Metazoa; phylum Chordata; class Actinopteri; order Cyprinodontiformes; family Poeciliidae; genus Poecilia; species Poecilia formosa. Next base: position 510,874 of record NW_006800121.1, read on the forward strand.
GAAAACCTAACTCACAAGTAGCTTTTCAGCGAGATACAAGAGCTTGTTTTGAGTCTATAACTCCTTAATATTATATTTGTTTTTTTTGTTTTTTTTTTTACTTCCAATGTTATAAGTGGAAAAAACCTACAGGTGAAACTAGTACTTTTTATCAATATTAAGGAATTACTGACTTAAACCAAGCTCCTTTGTCTTATTAGAAAATTACCTATAAACTAATTTAGACTAGACTAAAATACCTGGTCAGGTTTTGTGTTGTTTCTTTTTTTTTAGTGTGCTTCCTCTCTCCTGTAGGACTGAGGAGTTATTTTAGAAAACATATTTAACACAAAACCTAGATAATAAAGTCCATTAAAAGACGTTTTTCCTCTCACTCTCCGCCAACTTTGTTGTTTTTGAGTCAAACCTGCCGATTTCTCTTGAATGCAACACCAACCCGTTGGCTGGATTTAATCCCGATTGACAGACGTGAAGAAACTACTTAGGTTATTACCTTGGAAGCGGGCCCTCTCTCACCTCCTAATGCCATGTCATATTATGGGACATCACCTGCGAAAGTGCCTTAATAACAGAGACAACCGCAAGTGTCAGTGGAGGTGAACGGATGATTCAAACCCGGCGGCATGAGGAGGTGACGGACAGAAAGCAACAGAGACAGCAGCTGACCCCATTACAAACCGACCTGACCCGTGAAACACCGGCAGACCGGACACAACATCAAAACAGATCATTTAAAGGTCTTTCTTCTTTTGTACAAATAACAAGATAAGAGAGAAAAACATTCAGATTTCGCTGTAAATTGTGGAATTTCCTTTAAAAAAAAACGACACGGTGGAACACAGCGGTGGCAGTAGCAACGGTTGCTATGGTGATATGACTTCAGCAAACGAAAAGTTCTCCTTTCTGTTTACGTCGGGTTAATAACAGACGTAGACCACAAAAAGTCCATCAAATTACTAAAAAATATTCATTCCATTTTAGCAAAGTAACTTTTACTGAAAAGTTGAGTTTGGGAAACATTACCTTAGTTGTATTTTCTTAATATTTTGACCTCTTTATTTCCCTTTTCATTGGTTTACGTCTGTATGCTGCATTTAACAATTTTCTTTAAAACTATTGCAGAATTATATAACTTAATGGGATTCCAGAAATTTCTTCCCAAATTTGGACATTTTAAACAGTCATATTGCACCTATAATAAACAATATATTACGGTTTATATGGTAGGTGTTACATAAACCGTAATAATAGTAATAACCGTAGTAAAAATTCAGACCTAAATCTAGCTAATAATCTTGAAAACTGATATTCAGAGATGTTTCTCCATCGCTAGCTAGCTTGAGCTCATTAGCAAAGCAAAACGAGCAAGAATCTCATTTTCTTGATGAAAAAATGTAAACATGCTCTGAAAGAGAACAATGGTTCTCCAAAGTAACGACTCGGGTTTTTATAGGGTTGGGAAAACAATGTAGAATGGGTTGATATGGCAGCAAAATGTAAAAAAAAACAAAAAAACCAATTGTATTAGCTGGAAACTAGCAAACAGTAGACGAAGAAGTGAAGGACGCTGCGTCTCTCAGGCCCGCTGTCAGCTTTCCGCTCAACTTCTTCTTTATGTCATCATTTCCAGTTACTGCTGATGTGCTGCGGACAGACCTTGTTTTATTATTACTTTTGGATAGTTTAAATTGGGGAAGCTTACGGTTTCCTTACGTTGCTGGTAAGAAATTCATGCAGCTAATCGCTCTCGTAAAGAAATAATAGATGTAGAGATAATGTGGAATGATTTGCATCGTTTTTATTAGCATAACCGCGTTTCTGAGTGACTCATTTTCTCGCAATTGATGTGGATTTACAATTAAGCAACAGTTTTAGTCATCGTTCTGCATTCATTGGTGCTAATCCCAGTCAAACAAACGGTCTAAATCGATTTTGTTAGCAGGAAACAGTCAGAAAAAGACATCAGGAGAAGGAAAAGTCGGCACAGTTGTAGTGTTGGTGTGTTTATAATGATTTCTTTAGCCCTTGATGGAGATGACAGCAGCGATGTGCGCACTGATCTCAGATCAGAGGCGCTAAGTGAGCGGGATTTGCCGTTTGAACGCGCGGCCAGGATGCGCGCCTGTTTGTGTCTGTCACCGGGTGAAGGACTGAGTAAAGCAACAGCTGTGGCAGCCTGCTTGATCACACTCTCACCGACATCCGACACACATGAAGGCTCACACACGCACACACACATACATACATTCGTCTCAGTCAGCCTGTGCAACAGGCGAAGCGCTTCCTGAGCTCCACAGTGGTTTGAAAGTTACAGGCTCTGATTTATTTATCCCACCAAGTGGATGGTAATCGTTTTTGATCACCTGTGATTCTTGAAGCTTTGCAGAAACATTTCTTTTTATTTATTAATTTTTCAGTCTACAGGACTTTCTTTCATTTCTCCCCCCCCGGTGGCCCGCAGCGTAACTCTGTAAGAGGAATCCTTCGCACTAAAGGCTTGTGGAGGCAGCATAGCCCCGGCACCTGAAGCTCCAGCGGCTACCTGGTCTCTCGTGATTAACTTAATTGCGGCCGCCATGCTGGAGCACCTGCAGGGTGTCTGCATTGACCCCGCCCCTCTCAGCGCTCAGCCAATCAACAGCGACATGGACGAAAGAGCCGTGAGATTCGCGTTGGAGCGTCGCGCTTGCCTGAGCCTCAGAAAAGGTGGGAGCAGATGTTTTTTAATTGTTAATCAGGGAAAGGTCGCCAGGTCGGGATTCGAACCTGCGACAGTCGTGTTGAAGACTAAAGCTTCCACTGCACCCACAAAACGCAGCTAATTTCTAAGGTGTATCTTCAGAGCCGACGTGCCGTTCAGGTTTATTTTCTGAGCTGAGGCGATCGGATGACTTACATGTGGCTGGGTGTCAGCTGGGCCTCGGCCAGCCGGCACAGTGAGGCACACCTCAGGGCATGACCTCATCAACCCGAGCTGCGACCGGCATTTAAACCCAGGGAACTGTTCCCGTTTCAGACACAAATCTCAATGTATATCAGAGGGATTTAATGCTGCGGTTTTCCACAAGTTAAAAAGCCGTTTTCTCTTCTTCTTTTAGCAATTCGCTCCAGTCAGTTTGATTGTTTACATGTCGTGCCACTGATTCCCATCTAGACTTGGTCGATTGGTTCCCTGCGCCGATAAATCGTGGAGGTAAAGTGACAGGATATTAAAACATTCAAGTGTGCGAGATTCTTTTCTTAAAAGAAGTGAAAGAAAGAAATCCTTGATTGTAAATGACGCTAGTAGAGTCGTACAGAATCATAAAGCCCTCCACAATATTCACAGTTTTCATATTCTGCAATGTGATATTCCTCCTCGGTTCTCTTGCTAATAGTTGCAGGTCTCTTTTATGCACAACATCTTCCTGTGTGTGTGCTGGAAGTTTCCAGAAACGCTCTTCCCTTCAGTTCATCTCTCTGCCCAGAGGGATTCGGATGGCAGCGGTTACCAGCAGCAAACTGAGCAGAGGGAGGATGAGGAGGAGAACTGTCTTCATACACTAAGAACTCAAAGTAAAGGGACGTTTATGGAAGGAAGCACTGGTCAAATCTACAAAACAGAAGACTGATTATGTTTGTTTTGTAATGGAGTTATAGAAAGCCACCGGCAGATACATATCTAATAGATGTCTCAGTAGTGAAAGACGTTCAAAGCTAACCTCCAGAGGGAGATCTCTCTGCTGCTTAAATTCTGAGCTGGGCGTTAAATATACGGCAGTATATTAACGCCATAACTAAATGTCTTTGTGTCTCCCCGGGGGACAAAGTGTCTGTAAATACAGCAGGGAGGGGGGGAAAAAAACACGTGGACAGACAAAGATAAATGTTCCAGCATTTATCAAGCCGATTTATTTATTTATTTTAGTTTTCTGCAAGCATTACAAGAATTTTGCAACATTTTGCAACAACACATGCAAGCAGAGCAGCATAGGGGATCAGTTCACCTGCTATACTTCCATTTAATGAACTATGGAGGCAAATGACCACGGACATTTTTAAACTGGAGATGTATTTTAACTATATTATTTTCCATCTTGTATTTCCAGCTGATTTTCCTGAAATTAAACAATCAGATCTCTGGTTAAGCTCCTCCTGCCGGTGGATCGATATGAGAATCACATAACCGCCCGCACTTTTCAGAACGGTCTGAGTAGTTGACGGAAAGCTACTCTGAATCGTCGGCTCTCCAAGCGAGTGAGAAGCGAGGGGGCTCACACTCTGTGTCCAGAGACTGAAATTTTGTCTCAAATTTAACTTCTTGACCTTCAGGGAAAAAGTATGTTTTAGCGATTGGAGCATTAATTGGAAAATAATTTCGGAGGCCCGTTTTAGAAGAACTGCAAAGGTTCAGAGCTCAGATGGTGAAATTTGTTGACAAGCCAATTATCGGACACAAATCTGGCCTTTAAGGTGGAGAAACAACAAAAGAAGAGTTCTGTTCGCCAAACGTCATGAAGACGGCGTTCTGGTCAGATGATATAGAAACTTAAATAATTAAATCTCCATTCAAAATACTACTAATGCAGAAAACAATGTTTGAAACCCCAAACACACTGTTCCTACAGCTTCTGTGCAGGATTAAATTTAGGCTGCTGGAAAAAAAAAAAAAAAACATGCCACGCTATTCAGATATACATTTATTTGGACAAATTTTGACACTACATTATTTTCTTTTCCACTTAACAATGTAGCAGAACAAAAGTGAGTCTGCAGCTGCTCCCTCTGCGGCCTCCCTGTGACCCCTAACAGGAAAAAACAATAATAATAAAAAAAAAAGAATTTCGGGTAAATAAAACGATGAGACTTCAGAATCTGCTCCCCCTTCATTGCGGTGCCGCACGCTGACATTTGAGCGATGAGCACACGCTCCCGAAATAGACTCGGCACGTTGCATCACTTTCCTGCCGTCTCCGAGCGAAAATCACACGGCAAGTGTTTAGTATAGTACGAGCGCAGGTTCTTACTATGTGGCGCACACATTGTGTTGTGATTGTAACTGCGGCCGCCCGCGTTGTGCCTGCAAACATCAGACGTGCTTTAAATGGGAGCTGGGCGTCAGTGCTGATGTTGATAGTCTGCTGGTGTCCACCTGCAGCACCAGCTCGGTCCCTCCGAAGCGGGACCTGCGCTCCGAAATCAGAGCGTATGGAATGTTTCGTGTCCGAGACTGCGGAACGACACAAATGTATGTCTGCAGGACAATCTGACAATCAACCTTAGAGAGAGAGAGAAACGAGATGTGCTGTTTTACAGAATGATAGGAGAAAAGTGAATGTAGCGTTGAGGATGGAAAAGTAGTGAGACACAGGTGAAAAGATTTCAATTTATACTTTTGCAAAACCATGTATGAAAATTGCGACTTACAGTACAGTGGTTTATTTTAAAGCGGTGGTTCCCAAAGTGTGGGGCGCGCCCTATAGGGGGGGCGCGATGAACGAGGGGGGAAAAAAAAACTCTCAGGGAGCTGTTCATGTTTTAAACCCATTTTGCATAGAGGCTTTTTTTTAATGTATTGATGATAGCAAAGTTGAATATTGTTACAAATACAAAAAAAAAAAAAGAAATATGGTTGAAATAACACTGACAGCAAAGAAAACTTCTAGTATAGAACTAAAAAAAAGCATACCTAGGTGGGCCCCTTATGGGCGAAAGGAGGGGAGACAATATGGGTCCCACATGGGCAAACCCATGTAGGGCCACCATGGAAACTGCGGACAAACCCATGCAGGACCCATACTGTCTGCCCTTCTTTTCCCCATATGGGGCCCCAACTAGGTATGTTGGCTGGGGAACGGAGGATTTTATTGTAATCCAGGAGAAAATCTTTGGGAACCACTGCTTTAAAGGGTCCTGCTACTGTTTTCATTTCTTTACAAAGCTGGATGACTTTACAAAATGTTTCTTTAAGGAACAACAACGTGTGTTGCAACTATGCAGTGTTTTGTTTTTACGTTGGACAAACTGAATTCCTAAGTTGAGCAAATAAAATAAACCAGCGTCCCAACTGGGACAGTTTGAGGTTTGGAGCAATGTTGAGATCCATCCTGGCCCCCGCATTACCACAAACCTGAGTCTTTAAACGGCACAGCTCACGTTCTTGCAGTTTCCATCAAAATGAGTCACCTGTGACTGTTTAATGTACGCATAAAATCCTGGGCAAAAAAACATGTTTCATTTAGCTTGTTTTGCTAATGTTATAGGTTGGCCTGTGAGCTTAAAAATTAGGAATTAGCATGCGTTTCCTTTCATGGTGATTCAGCTAACATGTTATGAGAGGGCTGGTCAAACAAGAGGGGACTACTTTCTTTCTTTTTCTATTTTGCACAAGCTCAGTCGTGTTTTTAAAGCTTTTGTCCCCAAATTTATGCAATAATCAATTCGAAAAGCTGCGTTTCTGCTCTCGTTGTCTCGTGGTATTTTTAGTTTGCTGATCTGAAACCTGTAAGTGTGACAAAAAAAGGCAAAAATAATGAGAAGAAATCCATAAGGGGGTGGGGGGAAATACTTTTTTTTTTACAGCTCTGTTGATTTCTTATTCAGTGAAAAGGGAAGTGAGCCGAAAGCACTCATGAGTGTGTTTTTAGCATTTTTAAGCTGCTCGGTCCTCCTTCGAGGCACAGCTGATTAGGTGACCCCCTCAGTGCGCCGTTAGGCCAAAAAAAGCCGCACAGTTATGAACTGACACGTAACCACAGCGAGGCTGTGTGAGACAGACCTCAGTAGTAAAAATGCTCCCAGGCACCTCGTGTTGTTTCGCCTCAGAGTTCAAACCGCTGATCGGCAGACGAGCGCTTCCTGCTCCTTCGTAACTTCACGTCACCTTGGAAGATAGCTCTGTGGTCTTCTGAGAAACCGTGATGCTGAATCAGGTTCAAGAGTTTTGCATATAAAATCAGAAACTCTTTCAGGTGTGATGCTCTTTATTAAGTCTTTTTTTTCTTTTGGTTGTTTGTGTTTTTTTTCTTTTTCTACAGGCTGTCAGTGGAGATCAAGTGATACCGCTTATCGCGCCGGTGTTTTTTTTACCTAAAACTCGAAACAGGAAGCAGCTCGAGTGCGAGCTTCTTCAACTTCCCGTTGTATTGTGTGACACAATCGCCGGGGCTCTTCTCAGAGAGGGCCACAATTTTTGACTGCAGCTACGATAGAGAAGATAAAATCCTCAAACCTGATGCTTTCAAAAGCTAGCGATATTTTTTGTATATTTTTATTTTGTACTCTGCTCGACTGAGCAATGACTTTACTTCTGAGCTTTTTTGCATGTCTAAGAGCCAAGGTGGGGGGATAGATGATGCATCTCTGGTTTAATGATGCATCCCAATAATGCATCTTCTTTTTGTGGTTCAGTTCTTCAACTGAGGCTGCAACAAAGAAGAAGCAGAGAAGCGGTGCAGAGCTGTGGAGCCATGCCTCGTAAGTAAATCCTGAAACCAAGTTATGCTTTTTAAAAAATATAAATAAAGCAGGGATAGGTCTAGATACGAATGTGGTTCACTTTTATGCAGATGATAAAGACTTCGTTTTATGATGACATCTATAAGTGATAACGTACCCGGTTCAGTCTGCAGTTTTAACTTCAGTCAAACCAAAAAGAGATTAAATATGTGGTTTTCATCCACTTCTGCTCAGTAACTGTGAACTTTGCAGACGCTACGTCCTCTTCAGTTTTCGACTGTTTCCTTTTCACTGCTAAATCACGGATTGGAAAAGATGCCACGCTATATCAGCGGTCTGCTCAAATACAGCCGCGTTAAAACGGCTTGTGTTCAGATAAGGCTCACATTGAGCTTAGTTAAAAATGCTACGCATGTGAGGGTGAATGATAAGGTCACGTCTCAACTGGGCATTCGTTGCTAAACAAAAAAATACCGCTAATTATTTATTCGTAAATTCAGACATTAATGGGTTAAGTCTGGATGTAGCATAAAGCACAGTGTCATATATATTTAAATACATTTCCTTTTCATTCATTCATCTGCCAGTTTATTGATCTGTTTTTACAATTGTATTATTTTAATCTGGCGCCTCCCTGTTTGTCCCACGTTTCTTGTGCCGCTCTGGTCAATATGGCGCATAACGAAGCTGCTGCTGGTCCCAGTACCTGTTACGACTCCACGTTAAATAAACGTCCACATGACCCAAACAAGTTCTAAAAACACTGACAGTGAAAATGATCAACCAAAATGTCAGATGAGCTGGGAGGAAGATACAGGAATGCCTCATGAAGGCTGGGTACTGCTGCTTTTCTAACTTCCTGGGACAGCTGTCTGTGCTGCATTGCTAATACTATGGCATTTTGCTCTTGGTATTATGCTAACATATTGCAAACATGAGTGCAGTGAGGTTTGACTACATTAATAACAGACTAATGTATTTAAATGAGTAAAGTGATTTAAATAGGCCTTAATGCCTGACTCCTGAACAAAATGTGGAGATAAAGGAAGGATGTACTTGGAACAAAAAAAAAAGGCTATACCTACCAGAAAGCAACATTCTGTTTTCCTAATACTGAAGGTATCTCAACATGTCTTTCAACACGACATGGCTGTTTCCTTGGCAGCTGCATGTGCAGAAAAGCTGCGGTGTCTAACCGTAACTCAGGTGCTGCAACTTCAAGTTGAGGTTTCTCTTTCTCAGTCAGCACTGTGAGAATCACCTCTGGCTGTTTCTGGTCTGAGTGGGATCGCGGTGAAGGCGAAGCTGCCGTCTCCCGATGACGCGGCACTTCCCGCGTTCAAAAGCACGTCGTCACGCAGAAGTCTTGCAGCAGCAGCAGCTACGGCTATGAATATTCAAAAGCTGCTTTGACGCCGCTCGCCGGATGATTTTCCGTTTCCCATTAAGTTAAAAAAGAAAGATAAAAGAAAGAAAGAAAAAAGGTGCTACGTTTCAGCTGCTTCCAGAGCTTTTAGCGCCTCCTCTCCCTTTTGTTCGTTTTCATTACAAAGCACTTTAGAAAATGTGTCGTTTCGCTGCTTCCCACCGCATGCGTCAATGCGATCGTGTTCTCACACATTTCTGCGTGGATGTAAAACTTCTTTGACCTTTAATTACTCCGAGCCACGTTACCTTTTTTTCTGCGTACATCTGCTCATTTAATCGTGAGCGGCGGGTTTCTATCTTTGTCCTTCGCAGTTGTTCTACTGATGCGACACAAATATTCTCTTTTTCCTCATTCATCACAGCTGAATTAACCCCCTAAGAGCTACTCACATGGACCTCTCCTCTACGTTCATTCAATACATACAGATTATTTCTTCCGTCGCAGTTTAACGCAATTGCTCTTATCGTAGTTGCCAGACAGCAGTGACAACAATGCTCAGATTAATCAGAGCCTTTAAAAAGAGAGAGAGAGAGAGGGAGAGAGAGAGAGAGAGACGTGCAGAATGCAGCTCGTCACACTTAACGACGACAAGCAGAGCAGTTGATGTTTTCATCATCAGGCTGGTTGAGAAAGCGCCACATGTGGGCGTGACGGCGAGTTGCGACAGAAGCCACGGTGAAGCGGCGATCAGACGCGGCGTTGGCCGCAGTTTGCTTTATCTGCTTTATCTCTGCTCTCATCCGTCTCATTCTGGTTTGCATTGCCAAAATGAAACTGGGTCGTTTGCACGCCTTCGTGATGACCAGCATCTTTTTTTTTCTTTTTTTTTTTCTTCTTGTTTCTACGCAGAGTCTCTGTGTCGGGCCTAGCTGCACTGATGAAGAGAATTAAGCTCTTCTTTTAAAATGCGAGTGAATGTTTCATTTACTGTAACTAGAGAAGTTCGTTTTCAGACGTCTTCAGAATGTTCAGACCGGAGAAGACAAGGAATGTATTTTATTTTATTAAAAGGAAGTAGTGAAAACTTCAAACCGTATAGTATGATTTAGTTTTTTCTGGTTTTGCCACTTTTTTTTTTTTTTTGACTCGTGGTATTTCCATACTTGTGTACCCACATCCTGAGCTGTGCATCCGTCTACACCGTGCACAGGTTTTAAGCCTCACCTCGTTTCTTTCTCGTGTTGGGAAGTAGCGCTCTCCAGGTTTTTGCCTTTCAGATTTTTGTCTTGAACTTTGTCTGCTTTGTAACTTTTTTCTCTGCCTAGACCTTGTGTAGCATATGTTGCATTTAGATGCAAAAACAGAGAAATAGATGGAGCATAAAAGCAGAAGCTTCAAGCTAAAAGAACAAAAATAGAAAGCAGATGAACAAGTTCTCAAAACGATGGCCCTTGTTGGTGTAAAACAACCGTAATGTCTGCATGTCAACTATATCTGCCTGCCTACCTTGACACAAATGTGACCTCGAGTGACCTGTGCACTTCTTCCTCCTTTCAACAAGGTTTAGGTAGGTTTGTGTTTAGAGGATTTGTTTTTGCTATTGTTTCTGAAACACATTTTGGAGGTCAGACACTGATGTTGGACAAGAATGTCTCTGCTCTACTTCATCTCTGAGAGGATCAATCAGGCCAGTGAAGCTCCTATAAACTAAACTTCCTCATCCACGTTTCTATTCTACTTGCTTAGGGTAATGTCCAAACTGTAAGTTGGTAGGATACGAGTATCCAACATGTCTTGCGAGGCCAAAGCAATGGGAGCCTAAGACACCCCACAATATAAACCTTTCTGCACCAAACATTACTCTCCACACAAAGCAGTCCGTCAATACAAAGCACAGACTCGTCCTTTGGATTGGCAGTCAGAAATAACTCTGAGGAAACTGGTCTAGAGTTCAGATTTGACGTGGTTTATAGAAGAACATTCAGTGTTTTGGAATGGTGATGTGAGGCGTGGATGCAGCCACCTTGAAATCCGACGAAGGTCACAGGAAATCTAGAGCTATGCACCTATTAACTCTGAAGAAAATGGCCGACCTTTTAAAATTTTGCACCTCAGCATCTCTGGTTTGTGATTTTACGTGACCTATTGCTTGGTGACTGGGTTCAAAACAGATGCCATGACTATCTGCCCGTCTACCTACCTACCTACCTACCTACCTACCTACCTACCTACCTACCTACCTACCTACCTACCTAGCTAGCTACCTACCTAAATAGTTAGCTAGCTACCCTGCCTACCTGTTTACCTAGCTAGCCACCTACTTGTCTAACTAGTTACCTAGCAACCTGCTTAGCTAGCTAGCTACCTACCAACTAGCCACCTAGCTACGTACCTTTTATATTCCTTTTTAAAATAAAGATTTTCTTGGTCCTAAAATGCAGAAGGACTATTTGCATTGAATTTTCTATGTTCACATAGATTTTAACCATTAGCTCAGACTCTCACTGTGAGAGATTTCTGCAGGTGCTTTCTTATTTCTCGAGATCATATAGTTGTCATGACACTCTGAATCATGAGTGTGACTTTTCGCCTCACTTTCACAGGATATTTTTATACCTTGTGAAAAAGTGAAGGTTTATAGACTTGCTAAAGCATTCAGGGTTCACACTGCGCTACATGCGATGATCTAAATTAAACTTTCCACTAGAAAGAGACCGAGCTAATCGGCATGAAAGTGAACCTTCTTCACTATCGGGAGCTTGTTTAAAGTTTCACGTCTGGGGGTTATGATGGATGCATTTCTTCTGCATATCTGAAGCACTAGAGTCTGATGTCTCTGATCTTTGGGTTTTGTGACATTTGCAAATATATTGGGCAGTTTAACCAGCCGACCGATTGGGCAGTAAAGCAGAATGCAGAGAAAGCTTTCAGTTCACACACAAGGGAGAACGAAGCACTCGTCAGCAGCGGAGAGAACATAAAAAGACCATCAAGACCAGATAGGAAGTGATGCTGCTGGATGTTTTCAAAGTTTAAAGACCAGCAATGTTAGTTAGTCAAGCACAAAATGGGGTCTTTTCTCTTTGACCTGATCCCACCCTGCTCTGTTTCTCTTTCCATTTGGTCTGCTGTTCTTTTATTTTTTCTTTCCCACTAGCTCCTTTTGTTTTAGTCTTTACACTTTAATGCATTTCTGCGCCTTCCACTTTACAAAAGATGACTCCCTACTCATCCATCCATCACACCCACCACTCATTCTGACTGAGGCAGGTTAATACCCAGCGTAGCGCCCCCCTCTGTGAAAGAGTGAGGGTCCTAAAGAGGGGTTGATGTCTCCAGGGTGTGCAACAGCAGAGTGACAGTGTGCAGCGACGTGAACTGAGGCTTAAGCAGGTACCCGGAGTCTCGCTCCGAGTTGCTAATCCAGTCAAATAGCTGCGGATGTGTGTGTGGGATGTGTGTGTGTGTGTGTGTGTGTGTCTAAAAATCAAAAGAGACGTGACTGGGACAAAAGCGCATTATCTGCTGCGAGCTCCAGTAGACAGGGTTTGACTGAGACCATGAAATTGTCGACTTGGCATCTTCGATGACCTCTTGACCTCGTGGCTAGCCACTGTGAAATGATTGAATACTTTGTTTGTGACGATTTGACGGTGGGGTGGGGGAGGGGTTTCTGGCAGTCGGTAAACAAAAAGCTAGCATGATGCTAACACCTGTTGACTTTTTTTATACTACCTACTAATGCTGAGAGACATTTTCACTGCATAAATAAAAAGTGTAAGAGAAAATGTTTCTCTTAGAATCATTTTCTAAGAATGATTCTAAGAGAAACTCCAATATTTGTCAAGGTTGTTTAATTTATTACCCGTTTATCCTACGTTGTAGAAATATAAATCTAACAAAAGCAGCCCCAGAATTTATTTTGTTTTATAAAAAGTGACATCCTTGTCAGCATTTTTGCTCATATGCCACTTTTGAAGTTTGTAGGACCAGGTTGAATAGAAATAAATAAACTACCAGCCCTGTAATTTCCTGTGTGTTCACTGACCTGTAGTTTCCAGAAGTTCGGCTGCTTCAGCTCAGCGTTTTGGACTCGTTGCATTTCCACTTCGAGTGATTTCTTACCCGTTCCCAGCAGCTGCTCTCGGAACCACTTCCCAAAAATACGACGCATTTTATTTCATCATTGTGCAAAGATATAAAAGTCTGCAAAACGACGGCAGACATTAACTTGTGCTGAATCGGTAATCAGGCAGAGCTTTGGCTGTAAAAAACGGCAATAATTATGCCCATCAATAACTTTGTTTGTGCTTAACCGATGAAGGGAAGATCCATCTGGAGCCGTCTTGCTCTCCTCAGGTGCGTCAATCGGCAGGCAGCAGCATTAATGCCCACTGTGCTTTTTCCTCTCCCTTTCATGTCTTCATCCTTCCAGCACTTAAAAGTTCAGCTGCCTTCCACCAGCAGAGACGGGGCTTGGATCGAGCTCAGGTGAGCAGAGCAGTCGCCTGAGTTGAAACTGGTTCATTTTTTATTTTTATTTTTTGCCTTTAAGAGGCTTAGCAACAAGCGACGTCGTTCCAGTGACTCTGGGCCATAGAGAAAATCTGAAGGGGGGAAAAAAAACAACTAAATGAGCTGAGATATAACCATCTGCTCAGAGTATGAATAATGTTACAGGAGCGTGAGGTTCGACGCACATTTATTCACTAAATCTGTGGTTGAGCCTCGATTACTTCATCTGAATTTAACAGAGTGGGAATGCATATAAATTGCATCTCGGTTACCAGTGTTTGAAACATTTAATCTGGCTCTCAGCTTTGCAAAAAGTGGATAGCAGAAATAAATTGAAAATAATACTGAACTCTTAAGGGCACTACTTCGCCGAAGGTATTGAGGACACGCGACTTTTCGTGACATCCGACTCATAAAACATGGAGTTTAACATAGAGCTGCTTCACCTTAATGGCGGCGTTTCTCAATCCCCGTCCTCCTGTCCTGCCCTGCATATTTTAAATATATCTCTGCTTCAGAACACCTGGTCCAAACGACTCCATGAACCTCCTGCTTGTTAAATCATCCACTTATTGGAGTCAGGTGGTGGCAGAAAGGGGGAACACCTGAAACACTGCGGGACCTGAGGACTGGGATTGAGAAACGCTGGACTATGGAGAAATAACACGTCACAGTTCCACAGCAGAAACCTCAACCCACATTTTACGAGTCCGGTATCATGGGCTCTGTGTGTTTTCACGGCATTTAGGCGAAGTGGCAGAACTATTTCAACAATAATAGCTGCAGATCAGAACAAAGTTCACCAGCAACCGACCCTACAGTCACTCGGTCAGTTCCTCATTCTGACTTGGATTCATTAACCTGGACAGGTTTGCCAGCATCATTGTTTCTAAACTGAAACTCTCAGCTCATGTGATTAGATAATTGTGATATTTGTTTTGCAGACTGAGCACAAACAGAAGATCAGGAGAGAGTCAAGGAGTCCCGAGGCCATCAGGATGCGGATCCTGCATGGTAAGTGACACACTGCGACACGGCGGATCCACGTGAGTTCAGGCTGCTCTGACAAATACCGCTCAGCATTTAAGGTCCCATTCTCATTCTTAAAAAAAATAAATTAATTAAAAAACTGGCCTTTGTCTGCTCGGTCCGTTCTCTAGAGAAGTCTGCCAAACCACAGCTTCAACCCAAACACGTTCAGCACAGAAACGTTCGCCTTGCTGACGACTCGAACAAGATCGCCCACAGAGCGGGGCCCATCCACAGAAACATCCTGCCTGCGGATGCTTGCTTCACACAGGCCGGCGTCACGCGTAAGTCACGCTGGCATTTTCTGTTTGTCTCGTAAAGCACAGCATCGACATTAATCATATTATTAGAAAACTGTCCACCAAAATACTGAAAACACTGAATTTGTGCAACAGCTAATGTTGCACCATGCTGCTGCTCACTTTTTATAGAGAAAATATTAATTTATGTATTGCACTGGTTTAATTAACTTTTCATTTGGCTATTTAAAAACCGCTAAACAGAGCAGGTGAAAAATATGTCAAGTTATGTGTAAACAAGGGCAACAAACTCTTTGCCAACAGAGGGAGCTTTGAAAAGTTTTCTGCCTTTCTTTGGCCACGTTTCATTTCTAGGAGACGTGATGCAGCTGAATAGCAAGTGAAGATGATGAAATCTCAGAGTAACATTTTAATTAACCCCGGAAATCCAGGGAGTAAGTGCACTGAATATTATCGATGCAAAAGCTTAGAGAAACTAAAATGATAATGCGAGTCAAGATCATCTTAGATTTGCATTAAGCGTCCAGGAAGTCGATCTGATGCTTTTCTCCAAAACTTGCTATAACTTTTGCATGAATCCAGGATCCATTTGTCTCCCAAACTCGGCCCACTTACAAGTTTGTGCATCTGCAAAACACTTCCCCCAGTCACGCCAGGAACAAAACTTTAGTAAAATGTTTCTGTCCCAATCAACAACTTCTTACTGTAGCTAGCTGCAATATGAGCATGGATAAGCCAACTATAATTTGGCAGATGTCGGCGAATTTCATCAAAACTCTGTTCTTGTGTTCCAGGTTATCGAAATTTGTTGGATTAGCCAAATGCTAAATGCTATCCTCAGCCACCAGGCTAACAAATCTTTGCTAGTAATTTATTTCTCTGCGGTCTCTGCAGTTTTTGCCCTCAAACACTGTGGCATGATTTTCACAAAATAAAAGAGGATGTGAAATAATGCGTGTATCAAATATTGAATGTGATTGTAAAAGATAGCTAGAAAAATGAGCATTTCCTGTGCAAACGCGGTGTGAACGCTGAAGGCGGAACGGTTTTTAGTGAAAACTGCAGAAGCGTTTGCAGTCGACTGCAGAAGTCTTGAAGAAATGTAGGAAACGGGCAGAAAAAGAAGCAAAACGAGCGAAAACTTTAATGAATCAAGATCTCTCTCACATGCAGCTAACGAGCTCAAGGCTCTGAGTTTCAAACACCAACTGAGTCAAAATCGAGAGGAAGTATGAAAAATACGGCCCGATAAAATTCTGCTTATGAATCTGGACGTATATTTCATATAAATTTTAACAGGGCTGAGAAATTTATGCCGTATTACCAAACAAAACTGATACAAAGATATTTTAAAACTTTTTTTAAGGCTGAAAAACAAAAAGTAAATTTCTGGAGAGGCATAAATTAGGACACTGCTTAATTTGTTTTCACTTTAAATGGCTAAAAATCCACATACAGAGACATCAGAAAGCAGAACATTGTTATCGTGAAAGCGCGTTGTTCTGTTTAAACCTCACACATTTAGTTTGATGTTCTCCTGAGGTGAGAGATGAGGACTGGAAAAAACATACCTGAGGTCTAAAGAAAGAAGATTGTAGCAGTTTGTGAATTTAATCAGGTAGCTAAAGAATTAAAAATCGGCTTTTCTAATGTACAGAAAGTAATTCAAAACATTCAAAACAACGTCCTGCATGCCCCGATCTGCCCACTCGAGCTCGTTCACCCTGAGCGCAGACTGAAAGACGCTGAAAGGAACATCCGAAATCCTAAAATGTAATCACTAGATAAACAGGAGGCTCTTCAGTCAAACGGAGAAGTGCAAGGAGGAAACACGAGCTTTCAACTAAGGAATAAAGAATAATGTTGTAAGTCTAAAACTAAAATCTTATTTTAAAAAACAGAGGTCATATTTGACAAATACACTCGCACCAACTGTGCAGGACCTGAACCCTGAAACAGGACAATAAACTCAAACGTACCAGAATGCCTTTTTTTTTTTTCAAAAAGATAATTAAAAAAAGATTAGATGTAGCTCTGAGTGGCTGCGTGTCTTCCCCTTTTCTCAACCCTCTTTCCTGTCAAATTACTGTTCAGTAAAGGCCAGCAGTGAAAAAAGAAATCTTTAGAAAGGAGATTAGAAATTGATGTGGAAGCGTTTCTTCCTAATAAAACTGATTCTGATGTAAACAGTCGTCCGTTTGTCAGTCGTGCCTGCGATGCTCCAATATGGCAGGTTTCGTTGATTTACCAGAGACACGGTGCAGAGCTTCAGTATCAGAGATGTTGCTGCTGTCAGACACAACTGCACGCACGCACACACACACACCCACACACATGCAACACAGCGGTGGGTAACTCGGCACATTATTGGATCACAGGATAATAAATCAGCCCCACGTTGTGTTTTCATCATCGCCTGCTGGTGCTGAATTATCGGCCAGGAGTGTGATCTCCATAGCTGTCTGCCCGTGTAATTAAATAACACACATCTATTAGTGAGGAAAACCCGCCGCAGCCGTCCGGGGGATCCTAGCAGGCGCTGAAATTCCCGAAGAGGCCTGGATGTACGGCGGTCCCACGGGACGACTCAACCTGTCCCAACTGTTGGTGCTGACGCGGGACATTTTCTGCTGTTTTCTCCGGTTGTTAACTGGCTGCCTGCAGCACATAATGTGAAGAAAATGCAATCAGAAGCAGCGACAGAGAGGAAAACTCCTCCTAAACGAGCTCTAACGTGAAACGTTTACGCTGATAGGCGTGTGAATCACCCTCGTCACCTAGGCAACCTTGTGAATTGCCAGCATCAGTTCTCTCTCTCTCTTTCTCAATATACTTCAGAGCCGGACTGGGCTGCCGATAGATTTGGATGTGTGTAAAAGAAATCGTTTGAATTTGCAGAATAATGTTCCTTTGAAATAAATGAATCAGGACCACTTTGATTAAATATTTTAGTTTTAAAGTTCTGTGTTATATTCTGTATATAACGTTGGTTCTGTTAGCCAGTTGTCGGTAGGCTGAACCGGAAACCAAGCTCATTTTGCTGTTGCCGCCATGCAGTGCTAAGCACCTCTCTGGTAAAATGCGACATGTCTCGTGTTTGTGTTTTGCCACATCTCCATAGCAACCGTGATAAATAACCTGTTTGTGTTTTCTCCTCCCGTTAAAACCATATTTATGTGGCGTTTGCCAAACTTTACAGGGACTTTAACTGGAACTGTGTACTTTAAAGAGAGTGTTATGGTACTAAAACCCCGTTAGACTGCTTGGCATCACAAACTCTCTGAGATTTGGCTCAAGATCCAAAACATTTAACCAAATCAAGACAGAAAACAGTTTCTGAGACACAAATTAAACTTTCTTGGGTGAAAACCCTGTGAGATGAGCTGAGGAGACGATGCTATGAGAGAGGAACCAGAACTCTGGTCGAATAATGGAGACGGTTACAAAGAGGAATGGTCAAACTTTTCTCTCTGGATGCTCCAACTTTGTGAAATTTTAAAGAATAAGTCTTGAGCTATTGTCAAAAACGTTGCTACTGAAGCATTAACTGCTGGAGCACCAACAGTTATGACGCTACTGATTCATTTTTTCACCACTGAATAAATGTACTCAAAGTAAAAGTTGGACTATAAAAAAAAAAGATACAGTTATTGTAAGGCTTTATGCACCAATGATTGAAGCAGGTGAGGTACATGAACTCCAAGATGGCCACCATTTCCTGTTACTTCTGCAGTTAAAATTAGCAGGATATAAATGACTCTCTCTCTCTCTCTGCTCCTCTGCCTCTCCTAGAGAGGCGTTTTCCAAAGCCCGCGGGGGGGAACTCGTCATGCGACGAGGACAGTAATGACAGCCTGTCTCCACGTCAGTCAGAAAGCCGGGAGCGTCCTCTGGGCATTCAGCCGTCAGCAGAGGGACCGGCCAGCAGCAGCCTCGCCTCTCCAACCCAGGTACGGTCACTCCTACAGGAGAGGGGCATGTGGATTGGAGGTAGACGACATCCTGACAGGTTTCACCGCACGGATCCGACCCTGGATACTCGGCTCAAATGCAATTAGTGTTACGCTTCCAGAACACTTTTTTTCTCTCTCTCTCTCTCTCTCTCTTTTTCAAAGTTTTAACCGGAACTTTCCATCTGTAACCCCACCCGTCAGGTTCCTCGGTCAGCTCTTCCTTTTCATCTCTCCTCCACTCGTCCGAACTCCTCTGTGCAGAAGACTTGTGGAGTCCCTCAAATTAAGGTAAGACGCACAAAAAAACCACGGAAAACTGAGCTTCATGAGTCTCTGGGTAAAACTTACCTGTCTTGTGTTTTTCAGAGCCAGCGCCCCTCCACCCAGAAGCACAAGAAAGCCAAGGACAACGCACCAAAGGTAGGTGTTGTCGCTTTGGTTTTGGAGGGGGAATCTCGTGACGCTGAATGAACGGGTTCCCCTCTAGGTAAAGAAGCTGAAGTACCATCAGTACATTCCTCCTGACAAGAAGGGAGATGCCGGGCCTCTTCCCGATCTGGACTCCTGCCACGCCAAGATGCTCCAGCAGCAGCAGCTCTTCCTCCAGCTGCAGATCCTCAGTCAGCAGCAGCACAACTACCACGCCCCGCCGCCCGCGACGCCCACGTAAGCGTAGAGTTCGTACGTATCCGTGAATCAGCCTTCTGCGGAGGTGTAACCACGTTTGGCTTTCTGTCTCGCCAACAGGGATCGGGACCCGCCTCCTTCCTCTTCTCCGTCTGACTTGACCTCCACTTCCTCCCCACCTGACTCCTCTCCCCGCATCCACATCGGTCCAAGTTCCGGGACAAAAGTCTCATCGCTCTGTCCGAATCTGGACGAAATGAAGGTTAGTTCATTCCCTGTTTTTTTTTTCCTTTTGTAGCTGCATCATGTCTAGTGGTTTAGTCATCAAACGTATGAGTCCCAAATAGAAACCTAACAGTTTTACCTTCACAAGTGGAGCGTTAACGGCTTTTGCTTTGAGGCCTCACTTGATATATCTAAAAAAAAAGGTTTTGATTTTTCTTTAAAGTAAGTTTATAAATGAGTGAGTGAATAAATAAAAATAAATCATTCCCAATTGTTGTATTTTAAACTTTTTCTTTAGTTTAAAACGATTGGTAACGATTGTGAAACAACTTTAATGATAGTTTCTTTTTTTCATTTCCATTTAGAGTAAAATGTGACGGTAAACATCATCTAGACGACTACAGCAAACAGTAAATAACGTTTTATTTACAGTTTAAAGTACAGTTTTCATTGGTTTGAAAGCAGGAACACAGCCCCACAACCTGATGCTGCCACCACCATGTCTGACAGTTTGTGTCGCATTGGTTTCCTCCAATCGATTTAATCGATTCTGCTTCTGTAAATGTGTGGAGACATCTGACTGGTGCTTGGACACACATTTATTGAAAACAACTTTAATGTAAAAGCAGACGTGAACAAGAGAGATGTTTTATGGAAAGCTCAGGTAAGACTAAAAAGAAACACAAGTGAATCAGGGGAACTGCAGGAATGAAAGAAAGCAGCAGTATAATTGTCTTTAAGCAATCCAGGCTTATTGAGACTGAATGGAGGAAAAAACAGATCCTTATTTCGAGGTGAAACTTCATGAAAGTAAACAGAAATTGAAGCTTGGAACAAGTTGTTTTTCCCATCAAATACAGCCGCAGCGACAGTGACAGATTATTCTGCCTCGCTCTCTTTCTCCTTTAATTCTTTTTCAGCAGTCACTTTCTTTATTCCTCACTTTTCCTCCCTCATTCTCGATTTGTCCTTTACTCCGTCCGCCGCCAGGTCGCAGAACTGAAGTGTGAATTGAAGCTGCGCAGATTGCCCGTCTCTGGCCCCAGGAAGGATCTCATTGAGAGGCTGAGGACGCACCAGGCCCTCGGCCGAGGCGGAGGCAGTACCGCCTCTCCGACAGCAGGGGGAACCAGCGAGCCAGAGCTGGGAAGAACACAACCGTCTTCCAAAACAGGTGAAAGCAGGTTATTCTTCACAGTTTACACCGCTGTTGAGCATAAATAAGACTAAATTAGCTTGAATATCTCTGTATTGGCGATTCAGGCGGCAGTTTCAGTGCGAGTGAACCGTCTCCTCAGCGGCTCGTCAGGTGTGACGGAGCCGTCAAGCCCTTCGACGGACCCAGCCTGCCGACCGGCGCGAATCCGGAAGAAATCAGCTTCAACACTGACCCAGTGGGAGAACTGGTCAGACACGAGGCATTCATTGTTCAAATTATGTCACTTCAAGATGAGCTGTGTCATAAAAGTGTGTGTGCTGATCTAGATTACTTTATTTTGTGTTCATGTTTCATGAGTCACTTACACTTTAAGTTCAAGTGTTGCGAGAAATATTTCAAAACCAGATTTAGTCATGATTTAGACTGCATGTGTATTTTTAATGCTACGGGCATGTCAGAAGACACTGTTCAAACCAAAAATAAGTAAAAATAAAGAAAGAAAAAAGTAATTCTCCCCTTAACTTAATAACTGCTTAGTGGTGGCGATGGCTGCCATCAAGCGTTTCCAATAAACAGCAATGGATGTGGAAGAATTTTACTCCCCTATTCTTTGCAAAATGGTTTCAGTTCAGCCATGCTGGAAACCTTTGATGGATGAACGACACGTTTAAGGTGAAACTTCCTAAAGTCTGGCATTTTTAAGCCTCTCTGATGTGAACTTGTTGGTGGATTTTGGATCACTGTGTTGGTATAACGGTCAAAACTTCAGCTGATGGATATTCATGGTTCTGTCCAGAACTACAGGGTGTTCCTGTCCATCAAAGCTGCTATTTAACTCCCACCACCACCACCATGTTTTGCTACTTGTTCTGTCCTGAAATGCCTTGACAGTCCACAAAACATTTCCCCAAATTTATCTGCTGGAACTTTATTTTCTCTTTGGTCAGTAGGAGTTTTCACCCTGGATCTCTCTCCATTTTACCAAGCTCTTATAGCTGAATCATGAATTTTGACCTGAACTGAAGCAAACGAAGTCTGTAGTGCTTTAAATACTCTTCTGGCACATTTTGTTGATGATCATTGGAGCAGCTATTGAAGGTCGGTCACTCCTGGGCAGGTTCACCGCTGCTCCATGCGTTCTCCGTTTGTAGATAATCTCTGTTACTGTGGTGAACCAGAGACCCAAAGCATTATTTATACATTTGTATCCCTTTCCAGGTTAATGCTTGTCAGGGATTTAGTTTTTCTCATCTGATGATGATTTGATTTTTTTGAGATATGCTCACAGAGTGATCAGGACTGGTTGTGGTGAGTGAAACAGCAAACTGACCTCGGTTAGTCACAGCTACGTCATGATTTAAGGAGCGCGGCAATTCATTTTCCACACTGTGTATGTTGGTTCGAATGTTATTTTCTCCCTAAATACACACTTTTGCATTTTTTTCCCTGATCTAAAATGTATTGATAAAGTGTGATAAGAAAAAAGGAAACTGTAGGAAGTGTTTGTAAGGAAGTGAATCTTTGTTGCAGCTCTTTCCACGTTTTGAATGTTTCTCCAACAATTTAATTGGGTTCCTACTCAGAGTTGGCATTGCATTAAGACAGACGAAAGTGATTAATCATTATGGCAACTCTTAGTGGGTGGGATGCATTAGGCAGTGTTTTAAACGTGCAAAATTAAAATGGCTAGACAGCACTGATATCAGTCAAAGTGATCCAAGGAGGGAACGGTGACAAACTGGAGAAAGGGTCGTGGTCGGCCAAGGCTCATTGACGCTCGTATGCCTTACGTGTCGTGCAGGAATATCATTTATGGGAGTATCATTTCATTCTCTCTGCAGATGAGCTCTCCTGCCTCCAGCCTTCAGCCGCTCACCACGGCTCCAGTGTCTGCTGCCGTCAAACAGGAGCGCCGACACTCCGGCCCGGCGCCTTGTCGCTTCTCCTTAAAGTCTACCTCTCTGCAGGAACGCAGCTCGTTCTGCTCCGCGGCCCCCGCCATTACCGCGGCAACTCCTCCTGTGACCGTTGACAAAGACAGAATGCTGCAGGAGAAAGATAAGCAGATTGCGGAGCTCACCAGGATGCTGTTGCAGAAAAACAGGTTGGTGGAGGAGCTGAGAATGCAGCTGGGAAACGGTAACCGAGACGCTCCGGAGGCGTGCGTTCTCAAAAGAGTGAAGGAGGAACCTCCCGACGGGTCAACAAGTCCTTCTCTGGTCGTTCTCCGTGAAAAGGAGGTTATAACCATCAAGAGGGAAACCGTGGAGGAAGCGATGGCATCCAAGATGTCGCTGCAATCGCCTAGCCCAACTCAACAGACTCACAGTCAGACGCATCTTCAGCTCCAGCAGAACCAGGTCTGCCTCCAGGACTCTGCTCGACAGCTAGCTCAGCAACAGGCCATCGGTAGGCTGCTGCTGATGCAGCGTAGCACTAAGAAGCTGCAGCACGCCGCTCAAAGTGTCAACGGGGCGCCGGAAGCCCACCAAAAACCCCGTCCGCAGAAGCAAAGGAGATCTCAGAAACGGCACCTGCAGACGCAGCCGCAGCAGTCTGAGCAGCGTCGCCCCCAGCTGGAGAAAACGGGGCCGGAGCGACAGGTTCTGCTGAGGGAACAAGAGAGCGTCGCCAAGAAGCACCAGCAACAGAACAACAAGCTGCAACCCGTCCAGATGCAGAGCAGGATGCAGCAGCAGGTAGGAGTAGAGAAGAAGAACCTCGCGTACTTCACGTTACGGACAATCAGCACAGATTTTAGAAAAACATCGCTGCTCACCAGCTGGGACTCTGTTTTTTCCTTTATATAGTTTTGCTTAATTACAAGGTTCTGTATTCTGTACAGAACATGAAAAGGTTTATTGGTTTCCCCAACCAGCACTCAGACTTTCCCTTCGTCCCGCAGGATCTTCTGAACAATGACTCCCGCCCAGCCGTGGTCGGTGACAGCAAGAGGAAGCACATCCTGATTCCTTTGACCAATCACATTACAGGAGACCGAGGAAAGGCGTCAAATCACGATTCATCTCAGGTGCGCTGAACGACCTCTGCAATTGTTTGTTTACCAGATGCTGATGATGTATCTACAGCCAAATTTCAGTGAAGACAGTTGATGCAACATCTCAGACGTCTTGGTTATAAACTCAGATTTTATGTGCAAATTCAAACACAAAGGCAGCATCTAATTGTAATGGAAGAAAAGTGGTTTTCAATTGTATTCAGCACCCAGAGTTCATATTTGGTCGAACCGGCCGTCCTTTGGGAATTATCCCACACAGCTTTTAACATTTTAAGACTCTTTGTGGTCTTATCAGAAATTCTCAATGGATGTTTTTTTTGTTGTTTTTTTTAACGTCACCATTAAAACATCCAGATTCGACCAGCGAGTACGGCATCTTAACGATTCCCTCGAAGATCCATCTGGAACCGAACCGCAGCGTTCCCGAATCCATTCCCTTGTTGCCGGCGCAATAATAGAAATTCGAACAGCTTGTTAATGCGCCGCGGCGAAATAAGAGCGTAAGGAAACTGCCGTCGTCAGTCTGATTGCTGTGAAATTAATGGCCTACGCCGTTTGAAACAATAGCAGCAGTGCTTGAGACGTGTCTGACACTGGCCTGATGCTGATTATTTTTACCCTGCTAATTACCCTAGCAGCATCCTCCATTACTATGATTAATGGTGTTGAGAGACGAGGAACAAAGACTTCATCACATCTCGGTTCACAGAGGCTTTACGAGCATCCCCGACCGGCTCAAAAACATCCGGATTTAATGCGACGTGGCGCTTTACGCGCAACACGTTTACCGCTTTTCTCCTTCGTTCGTTTTTGACTGTCATAAAGTAACAGAATTAGATTTTAATGTGTAGATTAGGACTTTTAAAGCCCACAAACAGTATTAGAACATCTGGTAAAGATATGCAAAAAAGACATAAGTGAACTTATTTATTGCATGAGTGAAATGTCACACACTGAACATTTTTGGGGAAAAAAAACAAAAAAAACAATTAATTTTAAACATTTTATTCATCAGGGTTTCAATTGGAAAACCTGTATAAACCCGGTGCTGGAGGCGGCTACCAGCGAGTTAAAAAATGTTAAAAGTTGGCAGAAAATGTGAAAATAAGACAAGGTAATTATGTGTTATTGGAAAACATTAACAATTTATAAACACCGACTAAAAATCTTTAAAAAGGCATACATTAAAAAAATACAGTTAAAATAAATATCAATTATTTGCACTTCAGTTGCTCCTTCCTAATTTAAAGTAGTTTCCCTTTATCCACGATTTGTCACTTTTATTAGCTGAAGTTGTTGCCTTGTGAACCGGTAAAAACAGGAAATGGTGAATAAAAACGTGACCCGACTTCAGTCGTCTTGTGTTCACATACCGACCTTACTATGAGCCATTGTGCTTCACCAAAGAGAGACTTTATAAAAAAAATAAATAAATAAAATAAAAAAAGCCCTATAGTGATTAAGTGAACAATTCTTAGCCTGGTTGGGGAGCAAGGAAAGCCTGGTGGGCCACCAGGCTTATAAAACACTGGGGGAAGTTCTGATCTACTGAGAGCGGGGATA
Source organism: Poecilia formosa (assembly GCF_000485575.1). Classification (NCBI taxonomy): domain Eukaryota; kingdom Metazoa; phylum Chordata; class Actinopteri; order Cyprinodontiformes; family Poeciliidae; genus Poecilia; species Poecilia formosa. The sequence goes on from NW_006800121.1 coordinate 536,030, forward strand.
ATTATTTTGATTTTAACCAAACCAACAGGTTTGTGTTTCCATAAAACCGGGACCAGCTGATTAGTGCTTAAAATTTGCTGCTATGGAAGATCTTTCCTGCCCACAGCATCACTCACTGACAATGACTCTTTCAAGACGCTTGAATGACATAATTTAATTTCTCTTTCAGAGAAATAAAGTATGTTTGAATTAAATATTAATGTATTAAACACCTCTCCAACTGATTTATTAATCGTCCTAATTATTGTTTTGCTGCAATTTCTTTTCAAATCACCATTTTTCTGAATGCTGCAATTTAAAATGTGAGTTGACTTCTTCTAGTTTAATTATATGCCAAACATTTTCCTAAAAGCATTTAAAGGCAGCCAAATTAAGAAAAAAAAAACTTCTTCTGTTTTATCTTCTTAATTAAACTCCCTTTCTTTAAAGTTCTTTAATGCCACACCGTCATTAAACGAGGAACGTCAGGAACGTCAGGAACGCCTGCAGGAAGCAGCAGCTCATCGTCCGTCAGCGCCACCCAGGCTGCAGTCTCCTCAAACGTGGAAAAACTCCCCATCACTTTTCTGTCAAACTGTAAGCAACCTGAACATTCATCTAGATTGTCACTTCAGATTTTGTCTACATATGTATATATATTTTTTATTTCCCTAATGTATTGTGACCTGCAGGAGACGTTTCCAGGTCTGGACGTCACGTTGAGTCCTCTGTCGTCAGATTCGGTCGAAACGGCAGCTTCGCCGTCTCACGATAAAGTATGACACAGTTATAAACTCTGTGTAATTTTCTAAGTTATGCTTAGATTTCACAGTCAATTGTATGATTTCAATTTCATATAAATAGCTGTTTTTAGTCATACGATGGTAAAATCTGCTGTTTTCTCTCTCTTGTCGTCAGCTGAGAGACAAGGATTTCATCGACATGATCCTGCAGGCTGGAGGTACAGTGCGTGGGCCGCCTAGAATAAATAATGATTTTTTTCTGCTAGCTCTATAATAAAACTCAGTAATTACCATTTAAAATTTAATGACTAATTTAATAATTTCACAAAGTGGGGGAAAAAACTCCTCTGTATTACAATCGCAGCTTCAAGTCGCTGCATTCTAGAATCACTTGCATGAGTTTTGCATCTCTTGCAAGACTGTTAATCCCTCATCTGGAAGTGGAAAGACGTACATTAAAAGGCACAAATCTATGAAAACACAACGTTTCACCGAAGCGGAGAGTTCAGCCAAAGAAGTTACAAAGGCCACCGTGACTCTGGAGGAGCTGCAGAGCTCAGGTTGGAGAATGAGTCTGCAACACGAGGATTAGTCTCTGCGAATCTGGCCTTGGTGGAAAAAGGAATGCCATAAGAAGTCATGTTGGCAGGAAATCCTTAGTTTATCTAATATTGTCTGACAATCTGATCGCCAAACTTCACTTTTTCTTTGAAAACCGCGTACGGCTGTGCTGTTCACATCTCACGAAACCCCATCAAACACATTGATGCAGATTGTTGTAATGCTGTAAATCATAAAAAAAGGTTAAAATATGTGTGAATAATTTGTAACAAGGTTTTCCTTTGTGCCTTCAGAAACACCCGACGCACTGAAAGACACCAGAGACTTCTCGTTTTCTTCGCCTTGCCTGTCCCCGCTCCACCTCCTGTTGTCTCCGCCCAACACCCCCAGCAGTGCTGCACTACAACACGACTCTCCTCTGCAGCCCGGGCCCTGGACTCCAGCCAAAAGCTTGGATCATAAGAAGCACTTCGATCTGTGCGGCGGCGGACGCCTGGAGGACTTTCTGGAAGGTGTCCCTCTGAAGCCTCTCCAAGGGGAGGAACCGGACGCCCTCCTCACTTTGCTTGATGACCAAATGATGTGCACCACCAGCGTCCTGGACACGGTCCCTGTGGATTCCTCGGACACGGAGTGGAGCGCCGACGTTAAGGACTGGCTGGGCTTTCCCGTGGGAGGAGAGAGCGAATGGGACACATTGGTCCCCCAAAGGCCCCAGAGTGTGTTTTCGGCAAACTTCCTGGACGGTTCCGACCTTCACATGAACTGGGACTCCTGAATGTAGCTGGAAACAGTCAGAAAAGCAACTCAAGATGTAGCCTATACCTGACGTTTCAGGATTTAAGCCAGGCACAAAGTCTGTGTCATTTCTCCTGATCATAATCTCAAAACCGTTTTCACGTCGATATGTTTTGTTAACTTGATAAAACTTCTCAGGCTGGTCCTACAGATGATAACCTAGTAGATAGTTGGACACTGGAAAAATGTCTCAGCCTTTACCTCTGATCAGCGGTGGGCACTGCTAGCTTAAAAGTTAGCTGCGCTAACCCTGAACTGCTACTCATAAACATTAGCTGCACTCAGGCTAAAACGCTAAACCAGCATAGTGTCTGGCAGAAGCTAATGCTAAAGCATTAAAGCCAGTAATTGTGACAGGTACTATGTGTCAGGTTGCGCTTCAAGAAGCGATTCTCTGAAACAGACCAGTCACTTGTGGTTTCAGTGTTAGAGTGGCAGAGTATTGCTAACTCTGTTGCTGATTTTGGCCAATTCACCAACAATGAATGTTTGGCCAATTTGGTCAAACAAATTTTGGCCAAAGCAAATTTTCTTTGCTTTCTGAAGGATTTTTAATGCACTCTGAGTAATCTTGATTCACACCAAAGGCGTTTCATGCGTCTGGTTTACGTTCATCAGTCAATCAATCAGTCAATCAATCAATCAAATTTTATTTGTATAGCACATTTCAGCAGCAAGGCATTTCAAAGTGCTTTACATAATTAAATAAAAACAGCATGTGACATTGAAAAAACAGAAAGAGAAAGACATTTTGAAAAAGATTAAAAAAGATAAAAACATTAAAACCTGCACCCCTTTGAGGACTTCAGTTAAAAGTCGTTTAACTGGGACGTTTTCCGGGGGGCTTTACATCATTAAAACGTAAACAGTGAGAAAGAGAAATAAAAAGAAATTAATAAATAGATAAAAACTAAAGATAAAAACATTAAAAACATCAAAGACATCAAAAGCCACACTCTAACCCTAATTTAGCCATAAGCAACTCTAAACAGGTGGGTTTTAAGTTGAGATTTAAAGGCAGCCAGTGTTCAAAGTCTATGCAGAGGCGCGTCATGGCCCGTCGCAGCGCGATTTGAAGCGTTTGGAGCATTTGAGCATCCAACATGTCCAACAACAGAAAACAACGACTTGAGCGATTTTGACGTGTCCGACATGTCCGATGTGTCCGACGTCCCCTCGTCACGCCCCAACGTAGACTCTGAAAGTAAACCAGACGCACCGGGTGCATAAAAAACTAGGCATAGAGTAAAATGTTAAGCGTCTGCATTCAAAATGTTACACGCATTACACCTGAAGCGTCGGACGCGTTAGGTGAGAACGTGCTGTTTTGCCGCACCGCGTTACGGGTTTAAAACTATAGGAGAGGAAACGGAAGTGCTGCGTAAGCAGTCTTCCATTACAGCAATATTATATCGACGTCTTCTTGAAAAAATCTTGACAACCAAAAACTCAACAGAGATGTCAAATTTTACTCCAGCAAAGATTCACAAAACATTATTAAATAAATAAAAAATTAGCACCTTGGAATTTATTTGGAAAAATGTATTTAGGAGAAGCTGATAATATTGGAGCCTTGCTCACGATGTACATTGTAAATGTACAGTTAAATGACAATAAAGTCTATAATTGTATAATTATAACATAATTGTAAAGTCTGTAATTGTAATTGCGGAAACGCAAAAGTGCTGAGTGAAAAATGTTTGCTACAGGTGGATTAGCAGGAGCGCGTCCATCTACTCACTCTGATTCTTGTTAGTCAGGCTTCGACTTGAACCCAGAGTCTGTTGCATCACACGGACAAACGAGTTTCAAATATAAACTCCTTTTCTGTTTACACTCAAGCAATAAGCACGTAAAGGGAGCCAAGAAATATCTTTGAAGTTTTTGCACATTCCCAACAAATCAAGGGTGCAGGATTGATCTAACCTTAATTTTACGGATCTCTTCTAAACATTTGAGATATTTGTTGTGCAAGATATTCACACCAACTTCTTGTTATAGGTTCAATATTATAACTTTTTTTAAATGCAAAATGTGAAGCCTACAGGTTTATTTGTCTTGATATTGCGTTGCCCAAAGCATTGTATTATTCACACAATATTTATTAGAATTTTTTAATGATTCTTTTACACTATAATGAAGTTTGTGACCTAGCTTGAATGTAACCACAAGGAAATGTCACTACTCCGTGTTACGGGAGCAGCACATACACGTTCAACACTGAAGCCTAAATACGTGTGACATTTACGCCACTGTGAATGACTGTACTGTGTACTAAATGTACTATGATGGTAGAATATTGCATCAATAAATTCTTACTAATGAATGAATGAATGATCAGGAGTATCTTTAATCAACAAACTGTAATAAGTGTAAAAAAGGGAAAAAAAACCTTCTGCATCAAAGTTCATTTGCTGTAAAAAAAAAAAAAAAGGATAGAAAAGGAAATCACAATTTAGTTGCAGTTCATTTTTGTGTGTTTGGTAAAAAAAAGAAAAAAAAAATCTCATATTTGATAACAATCCATCCCCCCAAACTGTTGTTTTAGCTTCACCTCTGGCTTGTATAAATGGAAGGTTTGTGCCCCAGAGATGCACAAGTTCATATACGGACACCACACACAAAGTAATTAACACACACACACACACACACACAACCCTGACAGCAGCGTTCTAATGCTGGATGCTGCTTACAGGGAGTCTCGGTATTGAACAGCCTGGAGTGATTCTGCAGATGCTTTGATGAGTTTCAGCGCTGCAGCAGGAGGTCTGCCTGCGAAACGCAACACGCTGAGAAAGAAATATCTGCTCACCAATATACACAAAACACAAAGAGGGAGTAATGCTTTAACACAGAAAACACACACAGATGTGTTTTTGTGAAATTCCACAGATGAAAATAGGTTAGTGGATCAAGCATAATTTTTATAGCTAAGGCTAAGGAGGAATACATGAAGGCAGAGTGTATGTTGCAGACATTACCAATTCAAACAAAGCATCCTGCCGCACTCTGCTTTTCATGCAGCGCTGCGTCCAGCTTCAGTTTGCTTTCCTTTTACTTATATCTGCTCAAAAACATATAATTCTCCTCACATTTGTTGCTTTTAAAAGCGCTTTCATAGAAAGTTTTACACCCGAGAATGAATGTGTCGCTCACACACGGCAAACACTAAGCGTGAAAAATGATAAAACTCGTAAAAACGTGCGTCGTGTGGAGATATTTCTGCCCTGCTCATTGTGTGTTCAGCTGCTTATTCTTTGCTCACTCTCTCACTCACTCTTTTAAGACTGTGACTGATGCAACATGAACTCTGATTGACTCTAAAAACACACCTCTCATCGGTTTCTTCTACAGAATATTGTCCTCTGTCATTTAATCATTGTAACTTGCCCCAATCTCAATCCAAAACTCATCATACCTCGCAAAGTAAGAGAGTTAAGACTTGCTTTGATGGGGGAGGAAAGGGGGCATTCATGAAATGGACAACACCACGAAAGACTGCAAGGATGTAAAAAAAAAAATCCCCATCAAACACTGTGAGGGGAAAATTACCATTTCATGTGGGTTTGTGAAGAAGCTTTTCCAGCTTTATTAGAGTCTTCTCTCAATCCCATGTCACCGTTTACTACCCTTTGACCCTCGATGCTCAGAAAATCATCCGTCCATCGTCTTCTGTTCTTACTTGAGATCCAGCCTGAAACGATGTCGACCACTAACGCCTCAAACATCATCACATCACTTCGCACTGGCACTGGGAACAGGCTTGATCTTGTGCTGAGAATTTTGACACGGTTCTCAATTTGGGTGTAAAA
>NW_006800121.1:542422-543383 GCF_000485575.1 Poecilia formosa
TATATATATATATATATATATATTTGAAAGTCCTTAAAAGCAATCAGGTTAACCCACAATCCCACAAAATGCCCCCAGGGACACAGCTGCAAGCCTTTTAAGAAAACCGAACCCCTACGAACTCAATGATGGTAAAAATCTGTCCCACTGTTGCATCATAAGCAGTGAATGATTTCATTTTTGTTTTATAGCATGACTCAGACTTGGTGAGACGCATCATCATCCGATGAGTCATACGTCCCAGATCTTATAATGGTTTGGCTAACATTTACAAACGGTGCAATTAAATTTTTTTTATATATATATATATAAATATATAACAAGAACAGTAACAATGCTGTTGTCACAATTGTGTGAAAGTCTCGATCTACGACGAGGCTGAAATTAATTCAGGGGGAGAATATGTGCTCTGAAGAAAAGACGCAGACAATGAGGCGGGAAAAATGAACGGCAGAGAAACAAGAGGGATGAAAGGAAGAGGAGGAACGAGAGCAGAGAGCCGTGCGACGCACGCGCGCTCTCCGTAACGTCCTCAAGGTCAAGGCGGTCCTGCTGCTGAGGACAGATGACACGCTAAAACAGGATCGCTCAGAAGGAGCCCCGACACGGCGACGCGCTCGCAGAGCGAAGTGGGCAGATTTCAGCTCCAGCTGCATCTGCAAACAAAGTCGCAGCGGCTGCCTGTCAGATGCAGGCGACAAATGGGGAAACGTGTCATGTGCATCGACATGCAGGCAAGCAGCAAGACAAAAAAACAAAACAACAAAAAACAAAACGGGACTTCTTTCATATGTTAACTGCTTAACTGCTGGGTGGAAGTGAGGTACAGCAGGACAGACTTTAAAGGGCCAAAATTGTGTAAAACTGACTTTTTTGAGATTTTCATCATGTTATCGTGTTATTCCATCATCAAAAACACACCCGCAGTGTTGCTTTGACTCTTTCATGTTTGTGAAATTCT